>NC_090650.1:251033699-251333699 GCF_040937935.1 Hyperolius riggenbachi
TGTGTATAATGCCTGCTGAAAAAACGTAGCGTTTCGAAAGCTTGCAATAAACAATGTACAGTTAGTCATTAAACGTATTCCCCAAATCAACACTTGATGGTTTGATGTCATCATAAAACAGTCAGCTCAAATAATAGGATGCTGCTTTGCTTTTAGGTACAGTTTAGGTAGTTTTTCTCCAGTCAGGTTCGCTAACAACAAATTACAGCTATAAAACACTTTCCTAAGCAGATAACTGGGCTTCTGACTACAAAGGGTAAGATAAAATGGTCAATAGTTCTTGTATTTTTGCTCTGGGACTCTTGAGACACTGCAACTGTAACTGTTTATACATAAAATAAAACCATGAGATCAGGGGCGTGACTAGGCCCCACCGGGCCCCCCTGCAGATTTTCAGAGCGGCCCCCCCCCTCCCTGGGGCCCGCACGGGGCCGTTTTGTGGGGGCTGGAGGGGTGGCAGCATGAGGGGTAAGCCGTGGCCACAGTCGGCGGGGAGAGGGGAAGTCCCCCCCTCTCCCTCACCTCGGGGCTCTCCCCTCTGCGCTCCCCTCTAGCTTAAATGTGTGTCCGTGGCGAGCAGCGGCGGGCAGGATACAGATACATACCTTCCGTGCGCTCCAGCCTGTGTTCCTCTCGCTAGCCTCTGACGCGACTTCCTGTTATACCGGAAGTCGCGTCAGAGGCTAGCGAGAGGAACGCAGGCTGGAGCGCACGGAAGGTATGTATCTGTTTCCTGCCCGCCGCTGCTCGCCGCTGCCCACGGACACAGTTAAGCTGGAGGGGAGCGTAGAGGGGAGAGCCCCGAGGTGAGGGAGAGGGGGGAACTTCCCCTCTCCCCGCTGACTGTGGCCACAGCTTTCCCTTCATGCTGCCACCCCTCCAGCCCCCACAAAATGCCCAGTGCGGGCCCGGGCCTCCCCGTGGGAGCAGGGGCTGCAGGCCCTATTGTTATGCCAGTGCATGAGATATCTAAAAAAGTCATTTTTAACAGTAGGACACATCCAATTGTTTATCTCATCAGTTTATTTACATCTTGGGTTCACTTTAACTTAGCTTTATATTTTTGGGATGTGGGAGGAAACCGGAGTGCCCGGAGGAAACCCACACAGGCACGTGGAGAACATACAAACTCTGTGCAGATAGTGACCTGGCTGGGATGTGAACCAGGGAGCCAGCGCTGCAAGGCGAGAGTGCTAACCGTTCTGTCCCCACTTGGAGTCATACTGTGAAAGGCATCTTTTAAGTCGTAAAGTAATATCTGTGTATTAGGTATGATAGATTTTCCAGCCTCTTTTTAGATGATCAGAGACTGTTTACTTAAACTAGAGGCTGGCAAGGCTGTAGGGGCTCAATTAGAAAGGAACTTGTGAGGAAAAATCTGCTGCAATATCTATTATTGTTGGCTTGCCTCACACAGGTCAACATCTGAAAATCTAAATTCCGTGAAATAAAACAATTATGTGGAAAAGGGTGCTTTTAAAATGTCTCCAGTTCAATACTGAAGACTGATCTCCTTTTACCAGAAGTTGCAGTTGTTCCTGCTTATACATTGAGAGAAACCTCATTTGTGAAAGTCTATTATTGTTTCAATTAAAAAAAGGAATTAGGCGGGTTATACATTTACCATCTTATATAACAGACAGGATAGGGATAAAATAGGTGAGGTACCAGCTCACAGATGACTTGCCTTGTCTTACCCTAGGTGCTGCTTACTACTAGAGCTAGTAGCAGATGACAAATTAAATCACTACCACAAGATGGCAGCAGTTTCCTGTCTCTTTGCTCTGACCTTTACCACACAATCTTTCTTTTCTTTGCCAATTCAAGAGGTAAATCTACAGATGCAACTATAAGGGACGAGTAGCTGATATGAAATAATGCCATTTTATTAAAAACACACGCACGCACGCACGCACGCACGCACGCACGCACGCACGCACGCACGCACACACACACACACACACACACACACACACACACGTTGCAGTAACAGTTTTCCTGAAAAATAAAAAGAATTGTTGCATTAATATACTTGCCTCTGAATCCCAGCATTTACTAGATATATATTAGTACTGTATGAAATGAATGCGGTCACACATTGCATGCATGAAAAACACAACCGGTACTGCAGTTTAGTCTTTGCACAATGCCAATCAGTAGAAATCTGTAGAAATTACTCATAACAGAGTTTGTGAGCGGTTTGCATTTTTTGCAAACTCATGTTTGCCAAACATTTAATGCAATTCAATGATATCACATTTGGCTCGCTATGTTGTGCAATTTTTCGGATCTGTATTTTCTGCAGAAAAAATTCAGCCAGCATGTATGGACATGTTATTAATTATCAATGTAAGTCAATGGAAACGTTGAAAGATTGCATTTGTTGCTTTAAATTCGCATCCGATTTTGAAGTTAGATACATTGTCATTTTCTTCACAAAAAGATCTGCTCCGTCTAAAAGCAATAAAAGTGTATAAAATAGCATGAGAAGTGTTGGGTCTGTGACGACGCATGGCGTTTCGAATCCACTGATTCATTCTCAAGTCATCTGACAAAATGCACTTTGTCAATGACTTGAGAAAGAATCAGTGGATTAGAATCGCCGTGTGTCATCACAGACCCGACACTTCTCCTGCTATTTTATACACTTTCATGAAGATTTAATAAAGTATTGCTTTTAGACGGTGCAGATCCTTTTGTGAAGAAAATTGTTGGATATTCCCGTTGGCTCCAAGGGACGGTTCCTGCAAGTCAATATATGTCTGTTGGTGCTTAACCTTCTGTGTTTATATTAGAAACACTTGATTCCTAAGCAATTGCATTAAATATGCACAAACTAATGATTTGCATTCAAAAATCGCAAAATGCAGAATCGCAAAAATGGAACAACACAGCGTGGGCATAAATCACAGCTGAGTTATAACTGCAGGGAGCAGCCTGCTGGATCATGTCGCCAAGGAGGAGATCAGGACCAGCAACAAAGGAAAATCATTATTTTTTAACATGGCAAAAACTGAAAATGTTTGTTTCATAAAATAATGTTTTGATATTTTTTAAACAATTATCTATACATTACATAAAGAAAACATTTACAGTCACCCAATGTTAAATGCAATACCTTCAAATTTTGCTTAGTTTATTGGTGTTGTGTTCAGTAATAATGGATGCAGTATAGTGATGCCGCGAACCTCCGATTTTTGGTTCGCGAACTTCCGCGAAAGGTTCTGTTCGTGGAAAAGTTTGCGAACTGCAATACACTTCAATGGGAAGGCAAACTTTGAAAAATAGAAAAAATTATGCTGGCCACAAAAGTGATGGAAAAGATGTTTCAAGGGGTCTAACACCTGGAGGGCGGCATGGCGGAGTGGGATACATGCCAAAAGTTCCGGGGAAAAATCTGGATTTCACGCAAAGCAGCGTTTTAAGGGCAGACATCACATTGAATGCTAAATTGCAGGCCTAAAGTGCTTTCAAACATCTTGCATGTGTATACATCAATCAGGGAGTGTAATTAGAGTTCTGCTTCACACTGACACACCAAACTCACTGTGTTACGCACCACAAACAGCTGTTTGCGTAGTGACGGCCATGCTGAACTGGTGCGCAACATGGCCAGAGTGTAGGCCGTGGCGGTTTTCCAGCCCATATGGTCGCCCGGCTGTGGTAGCTCAATGATAGAACAACAGTGACTGTCCAGCTGATCAAATTTGGTCTGACCACAATGAAGCAATGACCTTATTATCTTTTGTGTGCCACCCCCACCCGAGACACTCATATAGCCGGCGGTCATTGCTTCATTGTGATACGCAAGCCCCTTCACCGCGGCAAGGTAATGATCACAAAGGGGGATGGGCACAAATACATGCCTTTTGTTTTTTTGTTGCAGCCGCCCGCAGTGCAGCCAGAAAAATTAGGCAGGCATGTACACGCACCAGAAAAATTAGTATAGCAGCCGCTGCTAGCAGCGGCCTTAAAAATTCAGGAATCCGCCTAGAGTACTGGACCCTGTTGGTGGTAGCGGAGAAGGCAAGCGGCCTGCAGGCAGAGATGCTGTGTGTGGGGACTGACTTAGTCTTTGGTCGTGCACAGGCATGGACTGGCCAGGGGGGAAGGGGGGCGATTGCCCCCCAGGCCGCCTTTCATTCAGTTATTTAGGGCTGGTCCAGTGCCTGGTGTTTTCAGGTTTGTTGTTGTAAGGCAATGTGAAACATTACACTAGCTGATAAAAGTGTAATTAGAGGGCAGGCAAGCTGGTAAATATACACAGCATGATGCAGAGCTTGCCTGGAGGGTCCATGGTCAAAAATCTGTCTGGTCTCTCCCCATTGTTATAATGACTGCATATGTGGATAAGGTGTTAAACAAGTTGAAAAGTTTTTGACAGTCCCTACTCCCTAGACTCCAGGAGTGCTGCTTTCTGACTTGTGCGTGAGACTGGCAGGGACAGGAGTCCGATTACAGGCAAGTAGTCTCTGTGTGATGTGGGACTTCAATACAGATAAGCTCTCTGCTCCATCTCAGGCTATTCTCTCTCCACTCCTCCTCTCTCTGGGCTACTGCACACCAAAATCGCAATAGCAATCGCTAGCAATTTGCGAGTGTGATTTTGTGAAGTGATTTTCAGAGCGATTTTTGAATGAATCGCTCTGAAAAATCACAATGCTGCTGTGAGAACACCCTCATAAAGTACAGGGGCTGTAACAAGTACAGAGAGAAAAAGAAAAAAACCCGCAGGGGTACCAGGAGCCCTTGTGGTGTATTATCTTCTGATAATTGGTTAGGAGGTAAGAGTAGTAATTATACTCACAAGCGTAGGTTGCTATAGAGGCACCCACTCTGTATAGTATGTAGGGAAGTCCCTTTCCTCACTCGGTCTTTGAAAAGATCGGTCGCAGCTCCTAGAAAAAAAGTTTCACTTCTGGGTAGTCGTGAAGAGCCCCACCAAAGGGGTGATACTAAGTAGTCGTTTCGAAAAGGAGAAGGAGGCGCTTCAGGACGTCCTCTAAGCCTGGGTACTTGGACACAAATCTTTGCATGACCAGATTCAGCACATGTGCCATGCAGGGTACGTGTCAGCTTTTCCAAATTCAACGCGGAAATGAGATTGCTGCCGTTGTCACACACCACGTTGCCGATCTCCAGCTGGTGCGGGGTCAGCCATTGCTCCACCTGTTAAGAGCAGCCAGGAGAGCTGCTCCAGTGTGACTCTCCGCTTTGAGCCAAAACATGTCTAAGACGGCATGACACCATCGTACCTGGCATGCAGCATAGGCATGGGGTGCAGGGGCTGTGTAGCTGGAGAGGAGATCGCGGCACCAGCCAAGGAGGAGGAGGAGGATGACGACAGCGAAGAGGATGTAGCAGGCGAAGAGGATGTAGCAGGCGGAGAGGAGGTGGCAGGAGGCCTGCCTGCAAGCCGTGGAAGTGTCACAAGTTGGTCTGCTGCGCAGCCACGTACTCCCTGCTTGCTGCCATCGGTCACCAGGTTGACCCAATGGGCTGTGCACGTAATGTAGCTGCCCTGCCCGTGCTTGGCAGACCAGGCATCCGTGGTAGGTGGACCCTTGACCCAACGCTCTTAGCAATAGATGACACCACTTGCCTCTCAACTGCATGGTACAGTTTGAGTATGGCCTTTTGTGAAAAATAATTTCGGCCTGGTATCTTCCACTGTGGTGTGCCAATGGCCACAAATTTACGGAAAGCCTCTGACTCCACCAGCTTGTATGGTAATAGCTGGCAAGCTAATAGTTCCGCCACGCCAGCTGTCAGACGCCGAGCAAATGTCTGCCAGTCACCCTCGACTGGCAGACATTTGCTTCTTACGCTCAAATACTTCCTTCACGGACAGCTGGCTACTGCTGTGGGCAGAGGAGAAGGAACCGCTCAAGGGCAGAGTCGGTGTGGAGGAGGGTGGCTGTGAAGGTGCAAGGGAGAAAGCGGCTGAAGAAGATGATGCACCTGAAGGAGGAAGAGGAGAAGGAGGGTGGCTTGTCTTTTGGGTGCTGCTTTTCCTCAGGTGTTCTTGCCATAGCTGTTTGTGCCTTTTCTCCAGGTGCCTTCGTAAGGCACTTGTCCCTACGTGAGAGTTGGCCTTTCCACGGCTCAATTTTTGCTGGCAGAGACAACAGATGGCTTTGCTCCGATCTGAGACACACGTTAAAAAAATGTCCAAACCGCTGAGCCCCCCTGGGGTGATGGGGCTACGGTGGCATCAGCAGCTGACGTTGAAGGGCATGTTGGCTGCCTGTCCATAGCTGGCCTGGCGATACATGGCGCCGGACACTGCCCCCAGCTGTTTCTGAGGACGAGTTCCCTCTGCTTCTTTCATGGACTAGTCTCCTCCTACTCCTCTCTGACTCCCCCTCTGAACTGTCCCCCTGGTCATCGCCTCTATTGGGAACATACGTCGCATCCATATAATCGTCATCAAAATCCTCCTGCCCAGCTTCGCTTTCCTCAGACACCTCCACAACTGCACCAACATCAGGTGGTTCATCATCCCCCTCCTCACACATTACGTCCATACTATCGACACCTAACTCAGGTGGTGTACCTGCGCCTTCGTCTTGTTGCAGTAGTGGCTGTGAACCAGTGATTTAATGACCAACAAATAACTCCTGCGAAGTGTCAAATGCAGCGGATGTGGTGCTTGTACTAGCGCTGGTGGCACTGGCTGCGGGAGATGAGGTGTTCTGTGTTAAATACTCAACTACGTCCTCACAATTTTGGGAAGGTATGGCACGTGCCTTCTTCTGATCACTGTACTTTGGGCCAGGTCCGCACGAAATCACAGCAACTCCACCTCGCACAGACCTGCCGGTGCCAGGTGGCCTTCCTCTGGGTCTGCCTCTACCTCTTCTTGGTTTGTCCATTTTGTCCATCTCGGAGGGATGCTAGGTATATGCAGTGAGGTAAATTCACTCATCACAAAGGTAGTTATATGCAGTGAGGTGGGTTCACTCAACAGTAAAGGTAGTTAGATGCAGTGAGGTGGGTTCACTCAACACAAAAGGTAGTTTTATGCAGTGAGGTGGGTTCACTCAACAGTAAAGGTAGTTATATGCAGTGAGCTGGGTTCACTCAACACAACAGGTAGTTAGATGCAGTGAGGTGGGTTCACTGAACAGTAAAGGTAGTTAGATGCAGTGAGGTGGGTTCACTGAACACAACAGGTAGTTAGATGCAGTGAGGTGGGTTCACTCAACACAAAAGGTAGTTATATGCAGTGAGGTGGGTTTACTGAACAGTAAAGGTAGTTAGTTATATGCAGTGAGGTGGGTTCACTCAACAGTAAAGTTAGTTAGATGCAGTGAGGTGGGTTCACTGAACAGTAAAGGTAGTTAGATACAGTGAGGTGGGTTCACTGAACAGTAAAGGTAGTTATAATAACAATAATAGTAATAATAATTGCAGTATTTGTATAGCACCTTTCTGCTGTCGGACTCAAAGCACTTGCGAGGAAGCCACTAGAGCGCACTCAGTAGGCAGTAGCAGTGTTAGGGAGACTTGCCCAAGAAACTCCTTACTGAAATAGGTGCTGGCTTACTGAACAGGCAGAGCCTAGATTTGAACCCAGGTCTCCTGTGTCAGAGGCAGAGCCCTTAACCATTACACTATCCAGCCACTATATATGCAGTGAGGTGGGTTCACTGAACAGTAAAGGTAGTTATATGCAGTGAGGTGGGTTCACTCAACAGCAAAGGTAGTTATATGCAGTGAGCTGGGTTCACTCAACACAAAAGGTAGTTAGATGCAGTGAGGTGGGTTCACTCAAAACAAAAGGTAGTTAGATGCAGTGAGATGGGTTCACTCAACACAAAAGGTAGTTAGATGCAGTGAGGTGGGTTCACTCAACACAAAGGTAGGTATATGCAGTGATGAGGTGGGTTAATTAAACACAACAGGTACTGGGTATATGCAGTACTGGGTAGTACAACGTGCAGCTCCCTGTCACACACGCAGGTAGTCACTGAATGTGCTGGGCTGCTGGCAGTGGCACACACAGTATCAATTAGCAAGGCTGTGTATGCAACAAAAGTGTCAGTTTGACACACACCAAAAACAAAAACAAAGAACAGGATTAGCTCTGAAAAGAGCTTTTGAGGGGTGCTATAAAAGCAATAATAATCAGCCAGGAGCAAGCTAAGCAGCCAAGAACCTAACTAATCTTTCCCTAGGAGAACAATCTGCAGCAGCTCACCCTAGTCTGTCTAATAGCAGGCAGACGAGTGAGTGTAATGGCCAGCGAGCCTGCCTTATATAAGGGGGGGTGGGGCTCCAGGGCTTAGTGTAGCCTGATTGGCTACAATGTGCCTGCTGACTGTGATGCAGAGGGTCAAAGTTGACCCTCATAGTGCATTATGGGGCGAATCGAACTTCCACAAAGGTTCGCCTTCTCTTGGCGAACGCGAACCACCTAAGTTCGCCTGGAACTGTTCCTCAGCGAACCGTTCGCTACATCTCTAATGCAGTAATAGTTACTGCAGTTCTGTACATCAAGCTATGCTGTGCTTTGTATATCCAGCACACATACAGGCAATAGTGTCGTCCGGATCATGAACGATTCGGATCTTTGATCCGAATCTATTTTGTGAGTCGAATCATCCGAATCATCAAAATTAGTGATTCGGATCACAAAGGGGGCGGGGACAGGAGCAACACGCCCCCTTCTCAGCGGGCAGCGGGTTCCTGGAAGCAGAGCAGAGATGGATCGCTCTGTTGGAGGGGAGCCAGCCTTGCAGGGACAGGTAGATGAGAGAGAGGGGACATCGGTGCCACTGCCAGATATGTGTAGAGCACACATACTGGCTGAAATGTGCTGCTCATTATAGGCTGTTCGTGCACAGTGAACACATTGGAAACTTTTGGCACAGCTCAGTAACGTTACAGGCAGCATGCTGGGCTAGGACAGGGCAGGCACTGTAATTGCTGTGCAATATGATCCTCATGCACTGCTCTAAACAGCTGCACTTTACTTCTGGGAATGCTTTGGGGAATGGGAGTTGGGAGTATACAGATGAACATATAGGTGAAATGTATGTAAAGCATATGATTGCAGCATGTGGGTATTGTGTGCAAACAAACATTTCTGCTCTCTGCTCGTCCCTCCTCCCTTCTCTGTCCACTCCCTGCCCTCTGTCCATCTTCTCCCCTTCTCTGTGTGTCCACTCCCCTCCCCTTCTCCTGTCCTGCTAGTCATTTCACCCCCGAATGCTTGGCTTGTAAAATGATCCGAGATTCAGATCAAAGATCCGGATCTTTTCAATGATCCGATTCGAATCATCCGGATCATTGAAAAGATCCGAACTTCGCATCTCTAACAGGCAAGACAGGAACCATCAATCTAGAACAGCATAGATAGATCCATGCAATTATACAAGTATCACAGTAGTACTGCAGTAATACCACAGTGCCATCTATAGGCCAGAACCATGAACACCACAATTAGTATGAATAAACATGCAAAACCTAACAAATGCAAATGACGATGCTCTAAATTTGCATTTTTATCAATGTTAAATGTATTTTATGGAAGCCAGATTTGCCATTTGAGAAGCTAAATATCATTCCACACTTCATAATAATAGCTTTGGTACATCCAAAGGATCACAGTCTGTTCAGTTAACACTAGTTAACTTTTAGAACAATTTCAAAGCAAAGGGTAAAAAAAGAATTATTTGCATGGTTCTGCTCTCTGTCCTGAAGTGATATATGGTGCATCTTGAATATTTAGAAGTGGTAGCTTGCAATTACCGGTAATAAGTCGTCAATACTTGCTTCTGCAGTGTTTATAGTTCAGGGCTTTTAGGCTCCTTTCGGTCCATTGCACACATTCCTGAAGGCCCTGGGTACCTTTTATCACCAGCTTTACAGAGTTAAACACCTATATAAGCAAAGTGGATACAAACAAATGATTGTTTGTAATTACAGGATATAGATGGGAGAAAAGTGGTTCCGGATGCATTCCTGCTCACAAAGGGGAATAAATTATTCACATAGTTCTGCCTCCTGTCCTGAAGTGATGCTTTTTGGACATGTTGAATCGATAGTAAGCTGTTAGTCTGTTTTAAGAAGGCAGATATTGTGCTTTAAATAACACCAGTAATATTTAGCTTGTTCGTGAGATGAGATACTACAATACTGCTTCAGCAAAGAGGTGTCTGTAGTCACAGAGAGCACAGGCTCCTCCCACTGTGATTGACCTTCTGTCTCCTCAGCAATCTCCTGTCACAGAGGCTTCCTACAAGAATGGACAACAATATTTTATTATTTACCTTTGTTCACCAACAATCCTGAGGAGTTTGCATCATGTATTTTTCTGTTGCTAGCGAAAATCCTGTCAAGATATGCAGATCTGCAGCAAACAGAAAAAAACGAGGGCAATACGAGCAACATTGAAATATATATATATTACATTTATATATTACATTTATATATAATATATATGTATATATATATATATATATATATATATATATATATATATATATATATTATATATATACACACACACACACACACACACTCTAGCTGTTGGCACGCGCTACACTGTGTTGGGCAGCAGCGTGCGCTCTATCTCGCTGGACTTCATGCATGGTAGGACAGGAGGGGGCGTGTGCGGGAGGAAAGGAAAAGAAACACAGTGGCCGTCATACAAATTATTATTGTAGATGCTGACCATTCACATACATAATTTGGTCACCTGGGAGCATTTATTGTTCTTTAGCGGCTTTCTTTCATTTCTTTCCTTCTATTCTTTTCTTTTTGGGTTTGTTTTTGTTGTTGGCTTGTTGGCTATGTTTTGGTGTTTTAGGTGATAAAACACTTCACTTTGCAGTAAACATTTGCTTGGTAGTTAATATTTGTGGGGTATACAGTCACCCAGTAGTGTACTGGGGTCCATATCTGTGGGATATACATTGTTTCTGCCCTGATATAAATCTACAAACTGGATGAAATGAAGGAGGTTACCTGGATCAACTAAATGAATGCAAAATCCAGCTTAGTGTTGATTTTTTTAATGGCATGTTGGAAAGAACCGTAAACTACACCACTAACAATGTCATCTACTTCCCAGGCGGAATGTTCCATATTTTATATGGCAGGCTATGTTGTGTTTCTATGGCAGACTCTTGTTCTTTCCTGTATACACCAAGTAAAGCAGTTGGGTTGGTTTTTCCCTTGCAGTCTCTGTGGAATGCTGACATAAGTGTTGGCACCGTGGGAATACCTGTAGACTATTGGCAAAAGCTTGGATTTCAATTACTGCCGAAGAAAATAAAGGCAGGTTTACAAAACAAGTTTCTCTGATGTAAGCGTGATGCAGATTGCATGGCGAGGAGGTTGGGATATACAAGAAAGAGAGCGGCATTGTTCAGCAGAGAAAAATGCCTTGGCACAAACAACCGTGAAATGTTGCCTTGTGTTTGGTATGTGCGATGGCAGAGTGCCCTCCCTTTATAGCTTTTATTATGTCTGGAAATAAATCTGAGCAAATTAACCTTTTCACATCATTCAGCTATGGAATTAACATATCCAGTATTCCACAGCATGATGGCGTTACTACTAAACCCCAAGCAAACTACTACATAGTAGTTAAAATACAAACACCATACATACATCATGCCTCTGCCAAGTCATTTCTTATTCTATCCAGCCAATCTTATTATTTTCCCACACACAACATAGCAAGTGGCACTTCTTTTTTTCCATTTCAGTTAAGTAATCTAACTTGGTCACTGACCTGCTAACAGTCAGCTGGTTCGCCACTGTCACATTACACCGATCCTTCACTCACTGCACTGGCTACCAGTAGAATGGAGAATACTCTTCAAGATTGGACTGCTGACATTCAAATCCCTGCACAATCTGGGCCCTGGATACATGAAGGACCTGCTGAAGCTGAACCACACCTCTCACAACCTCAGATCAGCAAGTTCTATAAACTTGGTCACTCCCAGAGTGCACCTCAAGAAATCTGGAGATAGAGCCTTCTGTCATGCTGTCCCCTACTCTTTGGAACTCCCTGCCACCCCTGGAGCTATTCAAATCCAGACTGAAAAGCCACCTGTTTAGCCTGGCATTTCCAGACTTATAAAATTCTTCCTCTGTACCTCGATGGTCGGAGCCATGCTTATGCGCTTTGAGTCCCATGGGAGAAAAGCGCTTTACAAATGTTATTTGTTGTTGTTGGTTGGAAAATGCACAGCACACTGATGAGGTCATCATTCTGCTCACTATTTTCTTCTCTTATTAATCTTTTTGTATTTGATAAGCAGTGCTGTAGAGTGCAGCACAGTCTGGCTGGTTCACAGCTGCCAGGAGTGTCAGTATTGCTTCTCCAACAGGGAGTATCTACACCTTCTTCCTTTGCTGCTGAGAGATTAATTCTTTGTAGCCGGAACTGCAGGTACAGCTTTGTAGAGTCTTATCGTCTTACCTGGTGTCTCTTTGCTTACTGTTTAGTAAAACATTTAGACCTTCCCAAAAACTATCATGAGCATCACTTTATCTTACATGCATGGTTTTAGAAACCATTTCATACGCTTTTATTTAACCCTGCTTTACATTACCATACATATAAATTTGGGCTGGGGCTGTTGTGAAATGGTTTACAGGTTGATTTCTCCCCCAGTCATGAAGGTCCCTGTCCTGACTTGATTTTAGCCATTTCCTGCAAAATGGACGTATATAAACATCCTGTTTTCTGCACACTTAGTGCAATTAGGACGTTTATATAACTTCTGCTATTCTGCTGAATTGCGCACATTTGTTCCCTTCAGCCCATGGCATGAAGTGGTTAATGCACTACGCTCACTGCAAATAAAGTGTAGAGAAGGCTGCCGGGTATAGTGAAAAGATCCCTATAAAGAACACACAGCACAGTATAAGTGACTAGTCGGTCAGTAAAAGTGTATACATTTAGAGAAATCGCTGTGAAATAGTCAGGCCCCCAGATCAAACATCAAAATGTCTGTACGACTGTTCTGTTCATCTTCGAGATCGACCCCTTGTCAGTATTCAGTATGCCAGGGAAGTTGATAGAACTGTTTACCCCATACAAATACCGCCACTGCCAAATGTGTGGTGTGATCCAAATGTTACCATCCTGCTTAGTAAAGCAATCTTGTCACGATAAACTGGGTTGATGCAAAAGCACTGCAGTGTTTTTTGAAGACTAATACTCTCCATTTTAAACCTTTTTATTAGTGTTTATCACTGTCTTCATTACAGGTTGCTGTGTGAATGTATCTTTCAGTGCAGACAGTTGATGGGGTTTCAGTAATCTTTTCTTCTAATTATTTTGTTAAATTATGTGGGGAGGTGTGCCTGCCTATGCCTTTTCTTATACACCATTTTTACAAATATAGTGTAACTACATGAAACCGGGTTAGGCGGTATTATAGATATGTCACAGCATGTGACGAATGGCGCTTCCGGACTTTAGTCGCCTACGTCATGCTATTGATGTTTTGGATTGTGGACGGCCCATCTTGCCATTGGTCAGCACTCTAGACGCTACTACATAGCGATTGGAGCGTTTGCAGACAATTCAGTTCCCCATCAGGTCTGCCGAGGGGGGGGGGGGGGGGGAGTGTTAGTGAGTGTTTTTTCTATGGATTATTGGTCTGCGAGAGTGCTTCCTGGCTGTTCTGATTGGCCATTATAGTGGACCCAAACCAAACCTTTTTTTTAATTAAAAATATTTAGTTGTACCACTCTGACACATACAAAGATAAATAAACACTCCTTCAAGCCTATGAGCATTTCAGTGCATGATTTTCACCCTTCTCTTTTCATAACTAGGGTTATACAGGTGGCAGCCATTAGCAATTCCTCCTTTGCACGGACACCACCTACTCCATCAGTTTGCCGGATTCTGTGCCAGCAATATGAAAGGAAGGGAGGGGTTCCTCCAATAAATTTAAAATATTTTATGTTTGTCATCATGCAGCTGAAAAAAGGCTGCAATTTATTATTATACTTTAGAAAATAGATTTTATTTCTGAAATCTTGTATTTTTAATTTGGGTCCACTTTATTACTATTTAAAGCTGTGTAGTGCTATATCTGTTTAGGGGGCCAGCCGGCTTGATAAAGAGAGGAGGCTCTTCTTTAAAGGTTGCCATAGCCGGCTCATTTTGCTGGATTTCTACTGATGCCTTAGCTTTGAATACTGTGCATTTGAAGATGGTGCTAGGTCTCTCCTCTACAATATGGTAGGGATATGAGACTGTGATTTGTGAACCCCCATGAGGTACAGTGTGTGATGTGAACTGCTCAATGTACTTTGTAATATATTGTGTACTCCGGCTTTTACTGATGGCTAACACGGTACAATACTCTACTGCAGAAATTAAGATGTTATGGGGCCCTAGGCAAGATAGCAGTTCTTGCCCACCACTGATGATCACCTGGCTTTTTTGGTAAGATGTGGTGGGGGCTTGCATCCACCAGGCCCCTAGACTCTCTCCAGGCTCTAGACAACTGCCTAGGTGGGCCTTGTGAATGATCCAGCTCTGCTCTGCTGCTACTAACTACTATTGTGTATTATGTCAGCATTACATTAATAATAATGGTGATTGTGCATGTACAGTACAATTTTCTTAAAGTAAGAACATTTATTGATTGAAATGGTATTCAGTTTGCTATAATGTAGTGCTTCAGAGGTGAAACCTATTGATAAAATCTCTGGCTCTCTATATATTCCTGTACACCCCCTTTGGTTGGTAGTATTTATTTATTTTTATTTATTTATTTAAGTATTTATATAGCGCCGACATATTACGCAGCGCTGTACAGAGTATATTGTCTTGTCACTAACTGTCCCTCAGAGGGGCTCACAATCTAGTCCCTACCATAGTCCTATGTATGTTTCGTTTAGTGCATGTATGGTCTAGGGCCAATTTTTTTGGGGAAGCCAATTAACTTATCTGTATGTTTTTGGGATGTGGGAGGAAACCGGAGTACCCGGATGAAACCCACGCAGACACTGGGAGAACATACAAACTCCTTGCAGAACCGGAGACCCATCGCTTGCAAGGCGAGAGCGCTAACCACTATGCCACCGTGCTAAAACTGTACTAGTAAACCCATGTTTAATAGTTGTAGATAATAAAAGACATGTTAATCCAAAAGAGATGTTGTGCTCCTCCCAACTTAAAAGTCTTAATATAATTTCCACTACCGGTTCGCAACACCAAAATCTAAAACGTTTTATATACAGGGATGTTATGCGCCAAAACGGTAACCTGAGGTCCTGAGGGCTTATAACACAGTCAGACAATGATTTAGTCCCAGCCTGTGGATAATTCCAGATGTCCACTGTGATGATGTTCCTCAGGGAATAAAACAGAAATAGGATGGTAATAGTGTAGTATCTTTTTCATATCATGCACCTCCACCTTGGCTAGAATGACACGTATTAAGCATGCAAACACCAGCACATAATATGCAGTGCGCTCACCAGATTTATATGCTGCTCAATCACAAACAGCATATCTCGCATGAAACACTTGAAATCTACTGCGTTTTCTTGCGGCCTTACATCAATCATAGGCATCAATAAGTGACACATAATGCAGTATCTTTAACTATTAGTATTCCTTCACCCATACACCTGTGAGCACTCCGGCCAGCCTCTTTCCAGTATACAGCACCCGTGCAAACCAGGGCCCACTGTCACCAGTTGCTCGTCTAACGGGCAGATTGCAAAAGAACACCAGATGTGCATTCCTGCACCAAAGGCCAAACAAATGCGCTCACCAAATGCAGTTGCTGTCCGGTCACAAACAGCTCAATGCACTTTTATATGTGTTACAAAACTCCTCCTCAGGATATGACCCTCCTGAAAAGACTGAACAGATGCTCTCATTCCGCAATAAAGTCTTTAATAACTAATTTAAGGTATTGCAATTACACTCACATCTTCTTATGAGGTATAATCGTGCAGTGTTTAATCTTCCCACAACCCCGTATGAGTAAGCGAGGGCTGTGGGACACTTTGGTTATATTGAGGGTACACCAACGCCCAATAGGGGATGAGTAGGGTTATGTTTCATATAACCTATCATGCACACCTTTATTACTCATGGTTATTTTTAGAATTGAATGGTGTCAGGATATGGTATTCACTTATATACAGGTTTCATTGAGTGAGTTCATAGCAGAGGTCTATAGGGGATTATAAATCTGAAATTCTAATACACAAGAAAGATAGACTAATTGGAGTTACATGGTACTACCAGATAGGGGTCACTTTTTCACGTATAGGGTTGCTTCATAGTAATGATATAAGTTACTTCTATTATTAATATTTGTATTTTATTAATATAGTAATATTGGTATTAATTTAATATATTTTTCTGATTGTGTGTGTGTATATATATATATATATATATATATATATATATATATACAGGATCTTCTTCAAAAATTAGCATATTGTGATAAAGTTTATTATTTTCTGTAATGTACTGATAAACATTAGACTTTCATATATTTTAACCACTTGAGGACCCACCCTTTACCCCCCCTTAAGGACCAGCGCTGTTTGATGGGATCTGTGCTGGGTGGGCTCTGCAGCCCCCAGCACAGATCAGCGGGCACGCAGAGCGATCAGATCGCCCACCTTTTTTCCCCCCTATGGGGATGATGTGCAGGGGGGGTCTGATCGCTCCTGCTGGTGGCATGTTGCGGGGGGGGGGGGCACCTCAAAGCCCCCCTCCGCGGCGACATTCCCTCCCCCTCCCTCTCCTACCTGTCCTCCCAGTGATCCGGGCTGCACAGGACGCTATCCGTCCTGTGCAGCCAGTGACAGGACGTCCTCTGTCACATGGCGGCGATCCCCGGCCGCTGATTGGCCGGGGATCGCCGATCTGCCTTACGGCGCTGCTGCGCAGCAGCGCCGTACAATGTAAACAAAGCGGATTATTTCCGCTTGTGTTTACATTTAGCCTGCGAGCCGCCATCGGCGGCCCGCAGGCTATTCACGGAGCCCCCCGCCGTGAATTGACAGGAAGCAGCCGCTCGCGCGAGCGGCTGCTTCCTGATTAATCAGCCTGCAGCTGGCGACGCAGTACTGCGTCGCTGGTCCTGCAGCTGCCACTTTGCCGACGCACGGTATAAGCGTGCGGTCGGCAAGTGGTTAAATTCATTACACACAACTGAAGTAGTTCAAGCTTTTTATTGTTTTAATTTTGATGATTTTGGCATACAGCTTATGAAAACCCAAATTTCCTATCTCAAAAAATTAGCATATTTCATCCAACCAATAAAAGAAAAGTGTTTTTAAAACAAAAAAAGTCAACCTTCAAATAATTATGTTCAGTTATGCACTCAATACTTGGTTGGAAATCCTTTTGCAGAAATGACTGCTTCAATGCGGCGTGGCATGGAGGCAATCAGCCTGTGGCACTGCTCAGGTGTTATGGAGGCCCAGGATGCTTCGATAGCGGCCTTAAGCTCATCCAGAGTGTTGGGTCTTGCGTTTCTCAACTTTCTCTTCACAATATCCCACAGATTCTCTATGGGGTTCAGGTCAGGAGAGTTGGCAGGCCAATCGAGCACAGTAATACCATGGTCAGTAAACCATTTACCAGTGGTTTTGGCACTGTGAGCAGGTGCCAGGTCGTGCTGGAAAATGAAATCTTCATCTCCACAAAGCTTTTCAGCAGATGGAAGCGTGAAGTGTTCCAAAATTTCCTGATTGCTAGCTGCATAGACCCTGCCCTTGATAAAACACAGTGGACCAAAACCAGCAGATGACATGGCACCCCAGACCATCACTGACTGTGGGTACTTGACACTGGACTTCAGGCATTTTGGCATTTCCCTCTCCCCAGTCTTCCTCCAGTCACTGGCACCTTGATTTCCGAATGACATGTAAATGTTGCTTTCATACGAAAAAAGTACTTTGGACCACTGAGCAACAGTCCAGTGCTGCTTCTCTAGCCCAGGTCAGGCACATCTGCCTCTGTTTCTGGTTCAAAAGTGGGTTCATGCTTCCATCTGCTGAAAAGCTTTATGGAGATGAAGATTTCATTTTTCAGCACGACCTGGCACCTGCTCACAGTGCCAAAACCACTGGTAAATGGTTTACTGACCATGGTATTACTGTGCTCAATTGGTCTGCCAACTCTCCTGACCTGAACCCCATAGAGCAGGGGTGCCCAATGCGTCGATCGCGATCTACCGGTAGATCGCGAAGGACTGCTGGGTAGATCGCGGCTGGCTGGGTATTTTAAAATAGTGCGCTGGGCTACTATCTAATTGTGCTGCTCTGCTACGCTATGCAGAGCAGCACGTGACAGCCAGAGGAGGAGAAGAAGGGAGAGGAACAGCCAGTGAGAGGAACAGCCAGTGAGAGTCTGACCCCTCCCCTCCAGGATGCACAGCGACAGCGAGAGGAATCAGCGGGGAAGATTTGAATGCTAGAGACCGAGACAGCGAGTGCACGGGACTCCAGAAGGGGATGAAGGGAGACTAGGCAGGTTTTTAGAAGAAGCCGAGAGGGGAGAGCTGCCTGCATTGGAGGGTGAGAGAATCCACACACCGAAGTCTCACCCTGGTTGATACAGGTCTGCAGCTACTGGCTGATCTCACTGTAATTAGTTTACCAGCCAGCAGCACACTGAGATTTTTGCACAAATGTGCTGTTTGTAGGACTGCTTTGATGTGTGAAGTGATAATAATGGATCCTATTTGATAAGGATCTCGGATAACGTATTGTAAACAAGTTCAAAGGAATGCTAATACAGCATGCCAGCTAGCATGTACATTGATCCTTTGTCTGTATTGATTTGATTTGAATCATTGGACATATAAGTACAGTTTCAATCCTATGTACACTAGATGCTTGCTAACTTTAGAAATCAGGATTGGGGGAGGGGGGAATTCTGCAGCTGCCCAATTATGCTGCGATTGGGGGGGAGGGGGGGGGAGGTAATATGTTGGTAGATCTCCGTGGCTCGATAATTTTCAAAGTAGCTCGCGAGCCGAAAAAGTGTGGGCACCCCTGCCATAGAGAATCTGTGGGATATTGTGAAGAGAAAGTTGAGAGAGGCAAGACCCAACACTCTGGATGAGCTTAAGGCCGCTATCGAAGCATCCTGGGCCTCCATAACACCTGAGCAGTGCCACAGGCTGATTGCCTCCATGCCACGCCGCATTGAAGCAGTCATTTCTGCAAAAGGATTCCCAACCAAGTCTTGAGTGCATAACTGAACATAATTATTTGAAGGTTGACTTTTTTTGTTTTAAAAACACTTTTCTTTTATTAGTCGGATAAAATATGCTAATTTTTTGAGATAGGAAATTTGGGTTTTCATGAGCTGTATGCCAAAATCATCAATATTAAAACAATAAAAGGCTTGAACTACTTCAGTTGTGTGTATTTGAATCTAAAATATATGAAAGTCTAAAGTTTATCAGTACATTACAGAAAATAATGAACTTTATCACAATATGCTAATTTTTTGAGAAGATCATATATATATATATATATATATATATATATATATATATATATATATACATATATATATATATATATATATATATATGTACTATACTGTGTAAATGTATGGTGATAGGTCCATAGCTCAGTGCTGCGGGAGACCATATAGGTTTGCACGGGGATATGGCCAATCGGTGTGTTCCAATTAGATATATTTTTTTCTTAGGGTGTAGCGTTCCATCCAATTGTGGCCGAGGACTTTCTGCTTATCGGGCGGTTATGACGTCGGGGGATTATGGGTAATGCAGTCCCTAGGGGATCGGGAGGCGAGGTAAACCGGCCTGCCCGTGGCGGTGATGCATTCAGCGTGGTTTTATATGTTTATATATTTTTTAGTTTTACCTATGTAATTATGTATATATTAACCACTTGAGTCTTTTCGCCCCTTAAGGACCAGAGCCTTTTTCTCTGTTCAGACCACTGCAGCTTTCACGGTTTATTGCTCGGTCATACAACCTACCACCTAAATGAATTTTACCTCCTTTTCTTGTCACTAATACAGCTTTCTTTGGTGCTATTTGATTGCTGCTGCGAGTTTAAGTTTTTATTATATTCATCAAAAAAGACATGAATTTTGTCAAAAAAATGATTTTTTTTTTTACTTTCTGTGCTGACATTTTTCAAATAAAGTAAAATTTCTGTATACATTTTTGTCCAAATTTATTGTGCTACATGTCTTTGATAAAAAAAAAAATCCATTCAGTGTATATTTATTGGTTTGGGTAAAAGTTACAAACTATGGTGCCAAAAGTGAATTTTCCCATTTTGAAGCATCTCTGACTTTTCTGACCACCTGTCATGTTTCATGAGGTGCTAAAATTCCAGGATAGTATAAATACCCCCCAAATGACTCCATTTTGGAAAGAAGACATCCCAAAGTATTCACTGAGAGGCATGGTGAGTTCATAGAAGATTTTATTTTTGTCACAAGTTAGCGGAAAATGACACTTTGTGACAAAAAAAAAAGTTTCCATTTCTTCTAACTTGCGACAAAAAAAAAATGAAATCTGCCACGGACTCACTATGCTCCTCTCTGAATACCTTGAAGTGTCTACTTTCCAAAATGGGGTCATTTGTGGGGTGTGTTTACTGTCCTGGCATTTTGGGGATGCCTAATTGTAAGCACCCCTGTAAAGCCTAAAGGTGCTCATTGGACTTTGGGCCCCTTAGCGCAGTTAGGCTGCAAAAAAGTGCCACACATGTGGTATTGCCGTACTCGAGAGAAGTAGTATAATGTGTTTTGTGTTGTATTGGGAGAAATATCTCTGTAAATGACACATTTTTGATTTTTTTTACACACAATTGTCCATTTACAGAGAGATTTCCTCCACCCAGCATAGGTATGTGTAAAAATACACCCCAAAACACATTATACTACTTCTCCTGAGTATGGCGATACCCCATGTGTGACACTTTTTTGCAGCCTAGGTGCGCTAAGGTGCCCAACGTCCTACTCCTCACGGTTTAGGGCCCCTAAAATGCCAGGGCAGTATAGGAACCCCACAAGTGACCCCATTTTAGAAAGAAGACACGCCAAGGTATTCCGTTAGGTGTATGGTGAGTTCATAGAAGATTTTATTTTTTGTCACAAGTTAGTGGAAAATTACACTTTGTGAAAAAAACAATAAAAATCAATTTCCGCTAACTTTTGACAAAAAATAAAATCTTCTATGAACTCGTCATACACCTAACAGAATACCTTGGGGTGTCTTTTCTAAAATGGGGTCACTTGTGGGGTTCCTATACTGCCCTGGCATTTTAACGGCCCAAAACCGTGAGTAGTCTGGAAACCAAATGTCTCAAAATGACTGTTCAGGGGTATAAGCATCTGCAAATTATGATGACAGGTGGTCTATGAGGGGGCGAATTTTGTGGAACCGGTCATAAGCAGGGTGGCCTCTTAGATGACAGGTAGAGTTGGGCCGAACCTCCGATTTTAGGTTCGCGAACTTCCGCGGAAGGTTCGGTTCGCGTTAAAGTTCGCGAACCGCTATAGACTTCAATGGGGATGCGAACTTTGAAAAAAAAAATGTATGCTGGCCATAAAAGTGATGGAAAAGATGTTTCAAGGGGTCTAACACCTGGAGGGGGGCATGGCGGAGTGGGATACACACCAAAAGTCCCCGGGAAAAATCTGGATTTGACGCAAAGCAGCGTTTTAAGGGCAGAAATCATATTGAATGCTAAATGACAGGCCTAAAGTGCTTTAAAACATCTTGCATGTGTATACATCAATCAGGTAGTGTAATTAAGGTACTGCTTCACACTGACACACCAAACTGTTCACTGAACAGAACAGGTATGCAGTGGCGGGTTCACTGAACAGAACAAGTATGCAGTGGCGGGTTCACTGAACAGAACAGGTATGCAGTGGCGGGTTCACTGAACAGAACAGGTATGCAGTGGCGGGTTCACTGAACAGAACAGGTATACAGTGGCGGGTTCACTGAACAGAACAGGTATGCAGTGGCGGGTTCACTGAATAGAACAGGTATACAGTGGCGGGTTCACTGAACAGAACAGGTATACAGTGGCGGGTTCACTGAACACGTATGCAGTGGTGGGTTCACAGTACAGGTATGCAGTGGTGGGTTCACAGAACAGGTATGCAGTGGTGGGTTCACAGACCAGGTATGCAGTGGTGGGTTCACAGAACAGGTATGCAGTGGTGGGTTCACAGAACAGGTATGCAGTGGTGGGTTCACAGTACAGGTATGCAGTGGTGGGTTCACAGAACAGGTATGCAGTGGTGGGTTCACAGAACAGGTATGCAGTGGTGGGTTCACAGAACAGGTATGCAGTGGTGGGTTCACAGAACAGGTATGCAGCCAGGAACAAGCTAAGCCTAACTAATCTTTCCCTATGAGAGAGAGTGTGCAGCAGCTCGCCCTACTCTCACTAATGCAGGCAGGCACACGAGTGACCGTAATGGTCGCCGCTGCCTGCCTTTTAGTAGGGGGGAGTGGCTCCAGGGGCTAGTGTAGCCTAATTGGCTACACTGTGCCTGCTGACTGTGATGTAGAGGGTCAAAGTTGACCCTCCATGGTGCATTATGGGGCGAACCGAACTTCCGCAAAGGTTCGCCTGCGGGAAGTGAACGCGAACCACGGAAGTTCGCATGGAACCGTTCGCAGGCGAACCGTTCGGCCCAACTCTAATGGCAGGTTGTATTGGGCCTGATCTGATGAATAGGAGTGCTAGGGGGGTGACAGGAGGTGATTGATGGGTGTCTCAGGGGGTGGTTAGAGGGGAAAATAGATGCAATCAATACACTGGGGAGGTGATCGGAAGGGGGTCTGAGGGGGATCTGAGGGTTTGGCCGAGTGATCAGGAGCCCACACGGAGCAAATTAGGGCCTGATCTGATGGGTAGGTGTGCTAGGGGGTGACAGGTGGTGACAGGAGGTGATTGATGGGTGTCTCAAGGTGTGATTAGAGGGGGGAATAGATGCAAGCAATGCACTGGCGAGGTGATCAGGGCTGGGGTCAGAGGGCGTTCTGAGGGTGTGGGCGGGTGACTGCGTGCCCTAGGGGCAGATAGGGGTCTAATCTGATGGGTAGCAGTGACAGGTGGTGACAGGGGGTGATTGATGGGTGATTGATGGGTAATTAGTGGGTGTTTAGAGGAGAGAACAGATGTAAACAATGCACTTAGGAGGTAAACTGACAGCGGGTCTGCGGGCGATCTGATGGTGTGGGTGGGTGATCAGGTGGTCTATGAGGGGGCGAATTTTGTGGAACCGGTCATCAGCAGGGTGGCCTCTTAGATGACAGGTTGTATTGGGCCTGATCTGATGGATAGGAGTGCTAGGGGGGTGACAGGAGGTGATTGATGGGTGTCTCAGGGGGTGGTTAGAGGGGAAAATAGATGCAATCAATGCACTGGGGAGGTGATCGGAAGGGGGTCTGAGGGGGATCTGAGGGTTTGGCCGAGTGATCAGGAGCCCACACGGGGCAAATTAGGGCCTGATCTGATGGGTAGGTGTGCTAGGGGGTGACAGGTGGTGACAGGAGGTGATTGATGGGTGTCTCAAGGTGTGATTAGAGGGAGGAATAGATGCAAGCAATGCACTGACGATCTGATGGTGTGGGTGGGTGATCAGATTGCCCGCAAGGGGCAGGTTAGAGGCTGATTGATGGGTGGCAGTGACAGGGGGTGATTGACGGGTGATTGACAGGTGATCAGTGGGTTATTACAGGGAAGAACAGATGTAAATAATGCACTGGCGAATTGATAAGGGACGGTCTGCGGGCAATCTGAGCGTGTGGGCGGGTGATTGGGTGCCCGCAAGGGGCAGATTAGGGTCTGATCTGATGGGTAACAGTGACAGGTGGTGATAGGGGGGTGATTGATGGGTAATTAGTGGGTGTTTAGAGGAGAGAACAGATGTAAATGATGCACTTGGGAGGTGATCTGACAGCGGGTCTGCGGGCGATCTGATGGTGTGGGTGGGTGATTAGATTGCCTGCAAGGGGCAGGTTAGGGGCTAATTGATAGGTGGCAGTGACAGGGGGTGATTGACGGGTGATTGACAGGTGATTGACGGGTGATTGACAGGTGATTGACGGGTGATTGACAGGTGATCAGTGGGTTATTACAGGGAAGAACAGATGTAAACAATGTACTGGCGAATTGATAAGGGACGGTCTGCGGGCAATCTGAGCGTGTGGGCGGGTGATTGGGTGCCCGCAAGGGGCAGATTAGGGTCTGATCTGATGGGTAACAGTGACAGGTGGTGATAGGGGGTGATTGATGGGTAATTAGTGGGTGTTTAGAGGAGAGAACATAGTACACTTGGTAACTGCACAGAGGCAGTGCAATCAGAATAATGTGTGGCCAGTATTCTTGCAGAATAGAAAAAGATAGAAACTTTTTGTACTGCAGTTTTTCTTCCAATTTTCAAATACATGAACCACACAATATATTTGCAATTCTGACCTTCTATACTTCCTGTGCATTGAGACAGTTGCTGTGTGTTTATAAAGATTTTATTTGTATAAATAATGTAAAGCGAGTGATTTGTAGTATGAAAGGGTTAGTATTTACTGCAGTGGGGTCATGCGAGGTGTCCCTATAGTAGTGTGCTGCTTTCTCTATTCCGGGAGGCAATGATTTAGGAAAGCTGCTTCTGTGAATTATGTATATCCTTGTTAAAGCAAGCTGCTTTTTGTCAGTTAAACTGACAGCAGAGATAAAATGAGGACTGGTGTGAGTGTTTGTGTTGCACAAGAAACCACCCTCTACACTGATGAAAGACTGAATGTCTGCCAGACACTTTTTTTTATTTCAACGAATTTCCTTTACAACTGCCAGTATTGAGACCTTTATTTAAAACTATCCTGTTTCTGAAGTCTTTGTCATCTGAGTTTGCTCAGCTTGATGATAACTTGGAGAATGGCCATTTATTTTCTCCCACTGAGGTAGGGATCTATTACTTAATCATCCAGGAGTGGAAAATATAAAAAATATATATACGGTGGCTTGCAAAAGTATTCGGCCCCCTTGAAGTTTTCCACATTTTGTCACATTGCTGCCACAAACATGAATCAATTTTATTGGAATTCCACATGAAAGACCAATACAAAGTGGTGTACACGTGAGAAGTGGAACGAAAATCATACATGATTCCAAACATTTTTTTTACAAATAAATAACTGCAAAGTGGGGTGTGCATAATTATTCAGCCCCCTTTGGTCTGAGTGCAGTCAGTTGCCCATAGACATTGCCTGATGAGTGCTAATGACTAAATAGAGTGCACCTGTGTGTAATCTAAAGTCAGGACAAATACAGCTGCTCTGTGACGGCCTCACAGGTTGTCTAAGAGAATATTGGGAGCAACAACACCATGAAGTTCAAAGAACTCACCAGACAGGTCAGGGATAAAGTTATTGAGAAATTTAAAGCAGGCTTAGGTTACAAAAAGATTTCCAAAGCCTTGAACATCCCACGGAGCACTGTTCAAGCGATCATTCAGAAATGGAAGGAGTATGGCACAACTGTAAACCTACCAAGACAAGGCCGTGTACCTAAACTCACAGGCCGAACAGGGAGAGCGCTGCTCAGAAATGCTGTCAAGAGGCCCATGGTGACTCTGCACGAGCTGCAGAGATATACAGCTCAGGTGGGGGAATCTGTCCATAGGACAACTATTAGTCGTGCACTGCACAAAGTTGGCCTTTATGGAAGAGTGGCAAAGAAGAAAGCCATTGTCAACAGAAAAACATAAGAAGTCCCGTTTGCAGTTTGCCACAAGCCATGTGGGGGACACAGCAAATGTGGAAGAAGGTGCTCTGGTCAGATGAGACCAAAATTGAACTTTTTGGCCAAAATGCAAAACGCTATGTGTGGCAGAAAACTAACACTGCACATCGCTCAGAACACACCATCCCCACTGTTAAATATGGTGGTGGCAGCATTATGCTCTGGGGTGCTTCTCTTCAGCAGGGACAGGGAAGCTGGTGAGAGTTGATGGGAAGATGGATGGAGCCAAATACCGGGCAATCTTGGAAGAAAACCTCTTGGAGTCTGCAAAAGACTTGAGACTGGGGTGGAGGTTCACCTTCCAGCAGGACAATGACCCTAAACATAAAGCCAGCGTAACAATGGAATGGTTTAATACAAAACAGATCTATGTGTTAGAATGGCCCAGTCAAAGTCCAGATCTAAATCCAATCGAGAATCTGTGGCAAGATCTGAAATCTACTGTTTACAAACGCTGTCCATCTAATCTGACTGAGCTTGAGCTGTTTTGCAAAGAAGAATGGGCAAGGATTTCAGTCTCTAGATGTGCAAAGCTGGTAGAGACATACCCTAAAGACTGGCAGCTGTAATTGCAGCAAAAGGGGGTTCTACAAAGTATTGACTCAGGGGGCTGAATAATTACGCACACTCCACTATGCAGTTATTGATTTGTAAAAAATGTTTGGAATCATGTATGATTTTCGTTCCAATTCTTACGTGTACACCACTTTGTATTGGTCTTTCACGTGGAATTCCAATAAAATTGATGCATGTTTGTGGCAGTAATGTGACAAACTGTGGAAAACTTCAAGGGGGACGAATACTTTTGCAAGCCACTGTATATATATATATATATATATATATATATATATATATATATATATATATACACACACACATACATATATCCATATATACACATACACATACACATATACACACAAAGTGGAGTGCGAAAGTTTGGGCAACCTAGTTAATTTTCCCTCTGACGACCCGGCGTCCATGACGTCTGTGACGTCCGGTGACGGGGGAAACCCTGCAGGAAATCCTGTTCTGAACGGGATTTCCTGCTTGCAAAGATCGCCGGCGGCGATCGAAGTAGGTAGGGGGATGCCGCTTGTCAGCGGCTATCATGTAGCGAGCCCTGGGCTCGCTACATGATTTAAAAAAAATGTTTTTTATAAAAGTGCTGCGCCGCCCCCTTGCCATCAGAATTGGAACGACAAGGGGGTTAAAGAAAACATTTACTATGAGGTGGGAGCCCCTGGATAGCCTAGAGGCTTTCCCTCTCCTCCTTGAATCCCCCCCACCCCCACCCCATTGCCATGCAGGGACGCTCTGTCTGAACGTATCCGACAAGAGCTTGATGAATATGTTCTTGTGGTCATGCCTTGGTGTACGAACGTGATCGTACTGCACATGCGCAAGTAAGGAAGTGCCAGTGCAGAACCCCGATGCCACACAACCATGAGCAACTTTATGCTACTGCACAGGTGCGGCCATAGTTGCGCATGCACAGTACAGCCATACTCGTACACAAAGAGATGCATGACCGTAAACTACAAGTGGGATCAGGCCAGCAGCAGTGGGGTCAAGGAGGACATGGGAAGCCTCTGGACTACGCAGAGGTTTTCCTTTTCCTTGGGTAAGTATCTATTTGTTTCCTTCCATATCACGTTTGCTTTAATGCATACCTGAAATGACACGTGAAGAGAGCATAAGAATTGTGTGAGGATTTGAGAACCAAAATTATGGAGAATGATAGACAATTCCAAAGCTACAAGTCCATCTCTAGAGGAGAAGGAATAACATTTATTATTATTTTTTATTTTTTTTACCATATTAATTTATAAATTATTTAGTCAGAGTTTGCCCATTGTAATTTTTTCTCTCTCGGATTTACATTCTGAATTTTATCACAGATGTTGACATCTTTAATCTTGTCAGGTCCATCACTGCAGTAGGTTTCTTTACTGAGAGTTCCAAAGTCAGTGCAAAAAATCCTGGTCTCCCAGAATGCTCTGCAGGGGAGAATTCTGCTTAGCTATTCAGAATAGACTAACATCACAAGGAGAGCATTCACTATACAGCAATATATGGATATAAGAGATGTTTCTGATATCGAAACCAGGAAAATTACCATAAAAGTGGGTATGCTGAGTAATTTACAGCATTCCACTATATGTCACTACAGTGCCTCTTTAATGTTGCTGTATCCACTGTGCGCAACATTGTAAAGAGGTCTACAGCCTAGAGCATTGTAACTAATCTCTCTGGACATGGACAAAACAGGAAGACTGGTGATAAGTAAGAACATAGAATTGTTCAAATGATAAATAAAGAAGCTTGTTCAGCTTCCAAGGAAATGAATGCTGACCTGCAAATACCAGGTACAACACTTAGCTTGCACTGTCCCTCGCTAGCTGAAAGTTCCCGCCTTCCTCTGGATCAGTGCTGTCCAACTTCATGGGCATGGAGGGCCATTTTTTTTTCAGACCCCATGGTGGAGGGCCGAAGGGTCTTGCTAGAGCCGCAGACACCCCCCCCCCCCCCCCCGGAAAAAAATGCGATTAAAGGACAGTTAGATTGGCAGCACTTTTCACAAAATTCAATTTAAAATAATGGCGAAGTAAAACACGAGGGTTCTCCAAACTGCAACCTAAAAGTCACTTATCTATCGCAAAGTGGCAACAGCAATTTAAACTACATACAAACGTTTTAACTCATACATGAACATTATGGAAAATCCAAGTTGAAAATAAACTCTGAAGATAAACAATTTCACCCATCCTACTCCTGAAAAATGTATTTTTTTTTTTAGAACCTCCCAGTTTTATTTTCCGTTTTAAAAAGCTAAAAAAGGTTTAACCCTCCTGGCGGTTTGCAAAAAAATCGCCAGGGGGCAGCAAATCTTTTTTTTTAAATTTTTTTTTTTTTTTTCATGTAGCGAGACAAAGTCTCGCTACATGATAGCCGCTGCTCAGCGGCATCCCCCCAGCCCCTCCGATCGCCGCCGGCGATCGGAGATCCGGAGATCCCGTTGAAAGAACGGGATCTCCTGGAGGGCTTCCCCTGTCGCCATGGCGACGGGCGGGATGACGTCACCGACGTCATCGACGTCGTGACGTCAGAGGGGACTCCGATCTGCCCCATAGCGCTGCCTGGCACTGATTGGCCAGGCAGCGCACGGGGTCTGGGGGGGCGGCCGCGGCGAGAGGAATTGCGGCGGATCGGCGGGTAGCGGCGGCGATCGGGCACTGCACGCAGCTAGCAAAGTGCTAGCTGCGTGCAGCAAAAAAAAAATTATGCAAATCGGCCCAGCGGGGCCTGAGCAGTGCCTTCCGGCGGCATAGCCCGAACTCAGTTCGGGCTTACCGCCAGGAAGGTTAATGCTATTGTCTCATGATGATGATTCAGCTTTTCCATAGTCTCGCAGTTCGCAATCATGTGACCCCCAACAAGACAAATTCAGCAATCATGAGGCCCCCAACAAGACAAATTCAGCAATCATGAGGCCCCCAACAAGGCACATTCAGCAATCATGAGGCCCCCAACAAGACAAATTCAGCAATCATGAGGCCCCCAACAAGACAAATTCAGCAATCATGAGGCCCCCAACAAATCATGAGGCTCCCAACAAGACAAAATCAGCAATCTTGAGGCCCCCAACAAGGCAAATTCAGCAATCGTGATGCCCCCAACAAATGAGGCCCCCAACAAGACAAATTCAGCAGTCATGAGGCACATAAATAGAGAGCATTTCACATAAATAGGCAGAATGCCCCTTTAATATGGTAGACACCTCTTACCTGGCTTCGGTATTCTCCTCTACTGGCTGCTGTGCCTGGCAATAGTGTTTTCGGCCAGATTGGTGATGATGTGTGGGCTGAAAGGCCTTGCGGTGCTGCTGTGGCCCGGCTGGCGGTGATGCTGTGGTGTGGCCGGATGAGGTAGTAACAGGTGTCCCCCCAGTCAGATAGTGACAGGTGCCCCCCCAGTTAGATAGTGACAGGTGCCCCCCCAGTTAGTGACAGGTGCCCCCCCAGTTAGATAGTGACAGGTGCCTCCCAGTTAGTGACAGGTGCCCCCCCCCCCCAGTTAGATAGTGACAGGTGCCCCCCCAGTTAGAGAGTGACAGGTGCCCCCCCAGTTATAGTGACAGGTGCCCCCCCCCAGTTAGATAGTGACAGGTGCCCCCCCCCCCCGTTAGATAGTGACAGGTGCCCCCCCCCCCCCAGTTAGAGTGACAGGTGCCCCCCCAGTTAGAGTGACAGGTGCCCCCCCAGTTAGAGTGACAGGTTCCCCCCAGTTAGAGTGCCCCCCCCCCAGTTAGAATGACAGGTTCCCCCCAGTTAGAGTGACAGGTGCCCCCCAGTTAGAGTGACAGGTGCCCCCCCAGTTATAGTGACAGGTTCCCCCCAGTTAGAGTGACAGGTGCCCCCCCCCAGTTATAGTGACAGGTTCCCCCCAGTTAGAGTGACAGGTGCCCCCCCAGTTAGAGTGACAGGTTCCCCCCAGTTAGAGTGACAGGTGCCCCCCCCCCCAGTTATAGTGACAGGTTCCCCCCAGTTAGAGTGACAGGTGCCCCCCCAGTTATAGTGACAGGTTCCCCCCAGTTAGAGTGACAGGTTCCCCCCAGTTAGAGTGACAGGTGCCCCCCACCCCCAGTTAGATAGTGACAGGTGCCCCCAGTAAGTGACAGGTGCCCCCCCCAGTCAGCGTCCATTACCTCGCTCCTGTGCCCCGCTGCCTCACAGCTCAGACCTCACAGATCGCGGCGACTGAAACAAGCAGAGCGCGCGCATAACACCCGCGCGGCAGAACGTCACATGCGGAAGTGATTGATTTCCCTTCCGCATGTGACATACTCCGTGCGGGTGTTATGCGCGCGCAGCGCGCTCTGTCTGCCTCCTGTCGCCGCGATCTATGAGGTCTGAGCTGAGCTGTGAGGCAGCGGGGACACAGGAGAGGCCACACAAGAGAGAGCAGGCATGGCGCCCATAGCGCACGCCATGCCTGCATCTCGGGGAGAGGAGCGGGCCGCAACAGGAGGTCTGGCGGGCCGGATGCGGCCCGCGGGCCGCCAGTTGGACAGGGCTGCTCTGGATCAACATGGATATGTGAGGGTGCAAGCTAGTGTTGCTAGTGTTGGAACTCCTTACCTCAGCAGATCAGGACAGCTCCATCTCTGGACATGTTTTAATCCAGAATGAAAACCCACCTGTTCAGTTTGGCATTTGCAGAAATTGAACTTTTGTTGTGTGAATACTTCATCCTACTACCAGCTACTGAATCTGAGAGAACCTAAGAACTTTGAGTCCTATGGGAGAAAAGCGCTATAGAAATGTTTTTGTTACCTTATTTTATGGTTGAACTTGATGGACGTATGTCTTTTTTCAACCCAAATAAATAACTAAAAGGAGGACCCTCACTACTGACGTAGAAACATCAAAAAGGTAGATTAGGGTCTGAACACACTGACACTCTTCTGTGCGCTTTTCAGTAATGCATGTGGAGCTGCTAAAACTTACCTGCAAAAGTCACTTCCTTCTAGGAGAATGTCCTCTGGACATAGGAGACGTCTGAATCTCCTATTGCTATATCACTGGAAGGAGGTCAGTGGTCACATGCAATCTGGCAACAACAAAAAAAGGGTAGCGCATCAATGATAAATAAAAATGAAAAATCCTGGAGTTGAGGCTGCGGCCTATAGTGTCTTTCAGTAATTTGCTGTACAGGAAGTTATCTTTTAGATAGTATCTACCCACATCCTTGTAAAGCAACAATATCTGTGTCCCAGTCATAACTTTTGATAAGGTCCTGCAACATGACATCTTCAAGTGCTTTCAGTTATACATTTATTGAAACAAAGCTTAGCAGGTTTATATTTGCTGCCCACAGACATGACATTTATGACAACTGCCGGACCATAGCAACAAGATAACTGTCTAATTTAAGAAAGTGCATTCATCTCTCTTGAGAATGGTTGGATCACTGGTGTGATATGTCAGAGTGTTGGGAAAATAACATTTATGGATAATGCTGCCATAGAAACCAATAGAGTATTTGTCAGACGTTATCCGGTATAATATGATGGCAGCTATTGAATTATAGATAGAATTGCTGATGCTAGATAAGAAAACTGATTATTACTAATTGGAATAAGCATCTGTGTTTGGCCTAGGGCAGAAGGCTTGGCAGGAAAATCATTCATCCACGGCTGACCATTAAAGAAGAGCTCTAGCTCCAGAATGTGTAAATAAAAAGATCCCCTATACATATCAGTAAATTCAATTCATTTTATTTTTTTACCTATGATTTGGAAAATGGCCACAATGAAACAGAAAATTAGTTTTCTTAATACATTTTTTGTTGCCACTGGCCTCCTTCACTCCTCCCGTTTCTTGCCCTGAGAACAGGCATGTTGTATCTAATGTTAAGTTAGAAATATGGAGGCTGCCATCTTCATTTTTTAATAAACAACGCCACTTGCCTGATTCTTGTGCTGATGCTCTGCCGCTAATGCTTTAAGTCACGGCCCAGAATGAGCAGGCAAATGTTTGACTCTGGTCTGGTCAGTGGAAGCTGCACTAGCTCCCCTGGGAATCACTGTGCCCCCCCCCCCCTGAGTGCCCCCTCCCCTCCCTCAGTAACATAGAGTTAACTGTTTCCAGGATCAAGGAGCATACACTGAATAGGATCTGTAAAAAAAACTATCCGTGTCAGTCTGAGTCTATGTAGGTGTTAAGTAAACCAAGAATCTTATCTGTTTGCCATAAATATCTCACAATCCTTGCAAGACACCTTGTAATTAATGTATATGGATGACAGTTATATTTGAAAAAAAAACTATCTACTGATCTACTGATTCTACGTTCTAACATTGTCAGTTAACAGGAATAATCTGAAGAAGGCTTAACTAGCTTAAAGCTTACTGGTTTTCTTTTAAATTATCCAATAAATGGTATTATACTGATTCAAAACTTCCTGATCTGTTTGTGATGTTTACATTTGGTTCCTATCATTGTTGAAATAGTTAGCCTTACCCGGGGCTTCTAATGGTCCCCCGCAGACATCCTGTGCCCACTCAGCCACTCACCGATGCTCCGGGTCCCACCTCCAGTTCACTTCTGGAATGTCCGACTTTAAAAACCACTGTGCCTATGCAGCCATGCCCTCACTTCTGATGTCACCAGACCATACTGGGCTTGCGCAGTACGCTCCTGGTGACGTCAGCGGGAGCGAGGACACAGCAATGCAGGCGCAGTGGTTTTTAGACTCGTAAAGTCTGAAATTCCAGAAGTGAACTGGAGGCGGGGCTGGAGCATCGGTGAGTGGCTGTGTGGGCACAGGATGTCTGTGGGGGACCATTGGAGGCCCCGGGTAAGTTCAACTCATTTCCCCCCAACCCCCTACAGTATTCCTTTAAAGGACTAACGAGGCCAAATTATTAAAAAAAAAAAAAAGTAGCGTGGATCGGGGGGTTGGCCCTAGAGCTTTTTATAGTGGCTTCAGAGTCTCTTACCTGAGTTAGGCAAAACATATCTAGGTATTACCTGAGTTAGGCAAAACATATCTAGAAGCAGAGCACATTCAAAAATGGTTTTCTGTATGCCTTTAGAGGTGCAGGGGGATGACAGAGAATCAGAGGACTAGAAGAACCATTCAAACTAAAGGGATCTTGGGGACTTTTTTTTTTTTTTTTTTTTTTACACTTCTACAGATCCATAAATATTTGGACAGAGACCACTTTTTCTAATTTTGGTTCTGCACATTACCACAATGAATTGTAAATGAAATAATTAAGATGCAATTTGAAGTGCAAACCTTCAGCTTTAATTCTGTGGGGTGAACAAAAAATTGCATAACAATGAGGCAAGAAGGCGTTGAATCACTGAACAGCCAAGCATCTGTTTTTGAGTCCCTTTCAATCATTCAAATCTGGACATCCCAGAACAGATCCATGGCACATGCTACACATTTTTGGTGGTTAGCCAGGCACTTGATGAGTACCTAGAAATAGGGATGAGGGTGTGCTGTGGCCAGAGGTGGTCATACAGGCAGGGCCGGATTTGTACTTTTTAGCACCCTAGGCCACTGTCACCAGCCGCCCCCCTTCAGTATAGGTAGCGAGATGACCCCTCCCCCCTTCTCTCTAGTATAGGTAGCCTGATGACTTCCTCCAGTATAGGTAGCCAGATGACTCCTTCCCCCTTTCCCTCCAGTATAGGTAGCCAGACAACTCCTCCCCTTCCCTCTAGTATAGGTAGTCAGATGACTCCCCCCCCCCTTTCCCTCCAGTATAGGTAGCCAGATAACCCCTCCCCCTTCCCTCTAGTATATGTAGCCAGATGATTCCCCCCCTTTCCCTCCAGTATAGGTAGCCAGATGACTCCCTGAATCCCTCCTTTTCCCACCCCCCTTTCAGTATAAGTAGCCAGCTCGCCTTCACACTGCAGCAGCTATCAGTGTCACTCATTTCTCCACCCGTCTTCAGTGCAGAAGTCCATAGCCGCCAGTCACAATGCAAACGTGCACAGAGAGCAAGGTGGCTGCTGCACAGGCAGCTAGCAGCAGAGTACCGCGGTCAGGCGCTCTCCTGATCTCCCTGCATTGCAGCATTTGCAAGCTTTCAAATGCTACACCAGTTTAGCCTACTGCTTTGGTGCCCCTCCTCCTGTGGTGCCCTAGGCCATGGCCTAGGTGGCCTTGGCCTAAATCCGGCCCTGCATACAGGTAAAGGAACGCTGTCTGCTGCGGTCCCCTTCAACAACATGCGCAGGTACCTGCTCATTCCTCATTACATAGAAAGCAAGTTAGAGCAAGCTAAACACCAACAAAGATTAAAGGGACCCTGAACAGTGATACAAAAACAAATCTGGACTTAATTGGAGCTTCCTCCAGCCCTCTGTAGACTGCGGGGTCCCTTGGCGTCCTCTTAGTGCCTTCCATGGTCTCTCTGGCGGCCCTGTTATCCTGGCGACTTCTGACACATTTCTAACTGCATGTGTGGCATGTCCGCGCACCCGGTTCGATACACGTAAGCCTTCTGCACATGCGCAGTTCAGTCTATCGAGAAGTGCGCAGGAGGCTTACAGCGGAGCATGCATGTTCGAGCCGGGTGCACGTGCAGTTACAACTTCCAACCGAAGTCGCCAGGATAATGGGGCCGCCAGCGGGATCTCAAAGGACGCTGAGGGACCTCGCAGTCTACGGGCGCTGTAGGAAGCCCCAGGTAACTCCAGATTTTTTTTTTATTTTATTACTGTTCAGGGTCCCTTTAAGCATTTTTACATACTTTAAGTGGTGGAAAGATAAATGTCTACAATGTATTTGTCATATTAACATCCTATGTGGTCATCACTATATGTTAGATGGTCTCTGTAAGCAGTTATTATTTTAGTTATCTCCTTACAGCAAGAATTTATTGCACCTTTGTGCCAACCAAACTGAGCTCTGGAAAATTCTGATCCACCTCATTAATGCTGCTAAAAACACCATCTGGTTTTGTTGTCTTGGAAAAAATAATTACCAGCAATTATTAAGATGAAAAATTGCTGTATAATTCCTACAACTTATATTAGAGAAAAATACCTGATAGAGCTAAAGAAAAACTCTAGGCAATACCACAGGAAAAAAAAACAAAAACATTTAGGCTAATTTCACAGTGGTCAGTTACGTTGCGTCATGACGGAGGTTTTTTAAGGGAGAATATCGCACAGCAATGAAAGTCAATGCGACGTTCACAGTGCATGCGGTGTGATGCGCGTCAACTGGGTACGTAAAAATAAGGCAGACCCTGCTCTGTGTTTATGCAAATTATACGTTGACATGTTCAATGTTAGTCTATGGTAATGCTTGCATATTTTAATTTTTGAGCAGCGTCGCACTAGTTTGTTGCAAAACGCACACGTTATAATGTGTTATGAGTGTGAACTGCAATGGAGACTGGACATAGACATAAATACCAATTCTGCATGCAGAGAGTTAGAATAATGCGAACAGTTACAATGCAGTACTTTAACCACTTAAGCCTTTCTGGACGAGTATATTTGTCCAGATAGGTGCAGCTAAAGGCAAACTGGATGAGAAGTCTCGTCCAGTTTGCAAACAGCAGAACTGCCGGGGTGCGTGGGCCGCAGCCCATGCACCCCAACAGTTTTCCGTGTCCGTGATTGGGGAAGAGAAAGAAAGCTTCTCTGAACCAATTGCAATGCCTGTCATGAAAGGACATGACCCCGATCAGAGGTCATGTCCATTCATAAGAATGTAACTTTTTTTTTTTTTTTCATTAATGTTGGATGGTGTAATGGTTAAGGGCTCTGCCTCTGACACAGGAGACCAGGGTTCGAATCTCGGCTCTGCCTGTTCAGTAAGCCAGCACCTATTCAGTAGGAGACCTTAGGCAAGACTTCCTTACACTGCTACTGCCTATAGAGCGCGTCCTAGTGGCTGCAGCTCTGGCGCTTTGAGTCCAACAGGAGAAAAGCGCTATACAAATGTTCGGATTATTATTATTATTATAATGTTAAAACACTGCCTTGTAAACTAAGGAGTGTTTATCGCCATGTAGTGGCGAAAAGTGAAATTAAAAAACAAACAAACCAGTAAATACCCACGACATACATATTAATAAAAGATAAGTCCCTAAAGCAACTATTAATGGATTTTTGTTGTTGTTTGTTTTTTTTCCTTTTTTAAATTGTTTGCTTGGTAACTGGGGGAGGGGCTTTGGAAGTGATTTCATTATATTAATTTTAGTAGATAAGGGCTTACAATTGATGGAACACATAAAAAACCCACAGGAAAAAATACACCTTTATTTCCAAATAATATATTGTCACCATTCATTGTACTAGGAACATAATTTAAATGTTTTGATAGCCGTGACTAATGGGCAAATAAAATGGGTGGGTTTTATTTATTTAGTAGCATTGCTTATTTTAAAACTATAGGGGGTGGATTTGGAGAAATGGTGTATTTTTTTATTTTTTGTGTGTGTGTATTTGCCTTCAAAATGCATGGAAAATAAAGTAATTTCGGAAAAAAAGTATCGCTCACAAAAACCTTAATTTGTAGCGAAAAAAACAAGATATAGATCATTTACGTGTGACGAGTAGTGATGAAGTTATTGGTGAATGAATGGGAGGAGCGCTGACAGGGGAAATTGCTTCTGTCCTGAAGGTGAAAACACCTGCAGGCTGAAGTGGTTAAACAGATCCATAGAATTGCATGGGCAGCATGGCCAGGCCGAGGCAGAGACGTGAGAGGCTCCAGCCTCAGGGCACAGTGTAGGAGGGGGCGCACAATTCACTCAGCTATCATTCCCCTATTGTGTTTGAAGCAGAGAGAAATAAGAAAATGGGATACATGGCAGTGGTTGCAAGCCAGGTACCTAAGGTTAAGGTGTTGGGGGGATTGGGGGCCCTGGGGGGCCTCTTAGTCTAATAGCAATCAGTGTGTGCCGGCTGGTGAGGGAGGGATGGAGGTGCACACTCTGCTGTCCCAGCCTTGGGTGCTGGAGGACCTTATCCCGGCTCTGATGGGCAGCGACAATAAATGCAGAATTATTCTGCAACGCAACTGACCACTGTGAACAGGGTCTTAATCCAGCAATGTATTAAATGAGAAAGCATTAAATTATTATTTATATAGTGTCATCATGTTCTTCAGCAATTATTCAGAGTATATACCGTAGTCTTATCACTAACTGTCCGTCAGAGGGGGTTCACAGTCTAATCCCTACCATAGTCATAGGATTCAAATCGGGTACCCAGTGCTGCGAGGAGAGTGTGCTATCCACTACACCACCGTGCTACCCATATATGTTTTTGTAAACAGATCTCTCATATAACAATAGCTCTCACACTGGAAATAACAGTAAGCGAAATAGCAACATTTTCATCAAATTTCCGGTCAGATTTCAAGAATCCTGCAAAAGGGTTTTGCAAAACTGGCATTATAATTCTGACACTAATTAGCAGAAGTGTAAGTGTGGTTGTGTCATAAAAATATCAGGGTTCATAGAAAAAAGCATCAATTGGCAGCTTGCTGGCACATCACAAATTACCTGGGAAAAATTGTCCGTTTTTATTTTTCCACACTTCATAAATGGTGAAGTTGAGATTTCATCAGACCGTTTAAATGCACGACTAAACCCATATATTTCTCTTGTTTTTTCCTAAGGCCTCTTTCAGGCAGACAGCTGACAGGCAGTGAATTCACCGCCAGTCATCTGTTCTCCAGTACTGGACAGGCACTTGTTAGTGCTCAGTGCCCATGCTCAGGCGACCCCCAGATATAGTCACATCTGAATGCAGCCATGCTCAGATATGACATGTTGTGGTACTCTGTCACCAGGTAACCATACCTCTCAACTTTTTGAGATGAGAAAGAGGGACACTTAAGCCATGCCTCTGCCACACCCCCAGTCACACATACCATAAAGATTTCATAAGAAAAATATGTCGTTTTCTAATTCAAAACACACTAATCATTTCTATCCTAGTTCATTTTCCTTCATATTAACATGTTAAAATTAGTAATATATTAATTTAAAGGATGGGAATAAAGTTTAGAGTCAAACACATTTTTTTTAGTAGAGAAATATATACAGTATATTTACATAGAAAGAGGGACAAAGTATGGAAAGAGGGACAAATGAGGAAAGCGGGACAGAGTGACGGGGCTACCAAAGAGGGACTGTCCCTCCTAAAAGAGGGACAGTTGGGGGCTATGAGGTAACACCACTGCCTGTCAGCGCTTGACACGCTTGGTGTTACAACTGCTGCAGTCCTTGCTGCTGCCTGGTAATTGCTCGCTGCTGCTTGGTAACTGCACACTGAGCACACAGTTCAGCTGCCTGTGGAAAAGGGCCCTAAAAGCCGGAACCCTCATACAATCACCTTTTCCATTGCTCACACACCCGCAAGCAGCAGACATGAGTCACAGAGGAAATGGCCTTTCCTGTGGCAGATATGACAGCTCCCAATACTCTGCATATAATCTTGCTGAGCATCTTTTCTGTCAGTCATCCACTGGCAATCTCAGAGCATGTGAGCCTCACAATATAATCTCACACAGATTAGTCATGAATATACCACTGGGTTTACAGCCACTGTTAATACAATCATCAGATAGCACAGCAGTCACACTATGAGTTCTTTGTTTAGTACACAGATGGACTATTTATTAATTCTACATGTACAGCAGTAATATTTACCCAAAAAAAGCAAAAGGGGAAAATAACATATGGAGAAATTGGCTGCTTTCCATAAAACAAATAATAGAAAACCAGGAGCAAACTACTTAATTCGGGCACTATCCTTTTGTCCTGTGGTTGGGAGTACGCCAGAAAGTAAGTGAATTGTGTTGCTCAGAACAAGGTATAGACAAATTACACTGCTCAGTTTCCAAACAACTTATAGTGGTAGAGACAGAGGACAGACAACCCCCATGCTTTTCCCTAATGATTAATCGGTGGCGGACAGAGCCAACACTGGGCTCCTTTGTAAAATAATTGTAGGGGGTCCCATGCAAATGCACATGGTCATAACAGCATGGGTGGATCCAAAAAGTAATGAACATAAAAGTATGTGAACCTAGGTAGCATTCTGTATGCAGTGGATTAATGTAGCTCATTTTTTCTACCTCTTTATTATGTCTTGTACGTAACTGGTCTACAAGAAAATATCACTACTCGTCATGCAGCAGTGTCGCACACGTTCCTAAAAAAAACGAAACAATTGTAAAAATGTAAATGGTCAAAGCACTGCTATACCATTATTATTATTATGATCAGGGGCATAACATTCGCCCCTGCAAGGGATGCAGCTGGGGGGGGGGGGCAAATACCCTTGGGGGGAGAAGCCTGAGTTGGGGGCCCACAGCTCTAGGGCCTGGCAAGAGCCATTTTAGGTGCAGGAGGGAGCACAGCACAGGAACGGGGAGCAGCGGGCACACACAGCGCCCAGGAGGGGGGCCCGACTCCTCCTTCCCCTCACCTAGGCCCCCCCTTCAGAGCTTCTCCCTCTTCAGCAATGACAGCAGTGAGAGCAGGGAGGGAATGCAGACTCACCTCTTTCACATTCCATTTGATGTCCGCTCTTCTCTGCAGAACCTCACTCTACTTCCTGAGCTAATCAGGAAGTAGAGTAAAGCACAGCAGAGAAGAGCGGACATCGCATGGAACAGGGAAGAGGTGAGTTTGCAATCCCTGATGGGGATGCCCAAGGTGAGGGAGTGGAGGGAGTAAGGCCCCCTCCTCGCCGCTATGTGTGCCCACCGCTCCCACTGCAGCACCTATAACTGGCAAACCCATACTGGGGGCACCTATAACTGGCTACCTATGTTCTGAAAAACATTTTTTTCCGTCCATCAATAACAGCCCATCCTATAAGTTTATTGTTGCATATTATTCTAATGGTTTACACACAGATTTTGTGCTTACACTTCAACACAGGCAAGATCTGTGTAATGTATGTAATTGAAGTTAATTTCCATTTAATGTGTATAAATTACATCAAAAATGAAATACTTACCTAAACTGAGGGGAGCCTCTGGATCCTAATGAGGCTTGCCCGGACCCTTCTACTGATCACACTCCTCTTCTGGTACAAGCGCTGTGCAGTAGCATGAGCGACTCCGGCTTACTGTCCAGGCGTGGCCGTACTCCCACAGGTGCAGTGTGGACATCCTCATACCAGAAAAGGAGTGCGACCCCGATCAGATTACCGGCAAGCCATTGTCTGTAAACTTTGGAGGGGGTGCAAGTGGCAGCCAGGGATGAGGGAAATTTCTTATATCTGACTATGGATCTCTAACCGACACACATGAGGTAAGACACCTGAAACCGAAGTACTGGCCAATTGTATCAAGAGGCACAAAGTTGCAGGACAGGCAAGACTCGGGGGGAAGGGGCGGGGGGGGGGGGGGGGTATCAGCAGTTAGGGGAGCTAAATGAGGGGCCCTAAAAGAGGGTCCCCACAGAAAACATGAAAATATCTTGATGCATGATATTTAATATATCACGTTTTTGTATTTTAAAGTAGTTGAATATTCTGTAAATTAAATTCTTTTTAACAAAACTGTACTTAAAGAGGCTCAGAGATGAGTTAAAGTATAGCACTGATACTTAACCTGGGCTTCCTCCCGCCCCATAAACACATCCAAGTCCCACGCCGCCCTCCCGCGGTCTGCCGTTCAGCCGCGGTGAGCTCTGTTATCAGCCTCAGTGACATCAGCTCGGGTCTACTGCGCATGCTCGGGAAGTCTGTGCATGCACAGTAGACCCTGACTGGCATCGACTGAGGCTGGTAACGGAGATCACCGCAGCTGAACAGCAGGCCGCGGGAGGACGGCATGGGACTTAGACGTGTTTATGGGGCGGGAGGAAGCCCCAGGGAAGTATCAGAGCTATACTTTAACTCTTCTCTGAGTCTCTCTAAGTTGGCGATTTTCAGGCAACATATTTTATACTACTACACAAATTACCTGACAAGGTACTTAGAAAATACATTTGAACACTTATTCAACCACCATGTGTCAGAATTGTTTGCTTACATACTATTTATTGGATTGTAGTCATGTACTAAATTGCTACAAGGGCTGTAGCTGATCATTGGTAGTGACAGTTATTGATCTGCTGCCAATTTATGTCAGTAGGTGATCAAGCAAATCAGCATCTGCACTTAGCAATGATCAGCCTTTGAGGCATCACAAGAGAAGTTAATACTTGTAAATCTCGGAATGTTAAAGGTTTTTGTTTTTCTTCTCCACAGTGTATGGTCCAGTCCCTCACACCCTTTCTGAAGATTGGATAGCCATGCAAACCAAGAGGATGCTCGACATGAGAACCAATAATGTTACTGGATTCTCTGTCTACTGGGACTATGAAAAGAATGAGTGGAAAAAGTAATCCCGGTCATACATGAACATCGTTATCTAATACAATAAACTGGTCATACTTTACAGAATTCAAATGCGGTTTCAGTGCCATGTTTATAAGAGGGATATATCTCAGTTCATTTACATGCCTCTGCACTTAAAGCGGTATTAAATGCTGACATAATATGCAATAAAAATGTGTTTTTCTACTTTTTATAACCCATACAGTTATCATATTTGCTTGTGTGCACAAGTATTATTCATTTAGAAATTACAAGTTCCCAAAGTACAGTTTATTTGCTCTTCACTTGTTACAATTAAGTAAACACAAGATAATGTTAACACTTGTTGGGAGGTTGCTCTCACTGCAGGTAGAATTCTTTTGAAAAAGTAAGTCCTGTGTTTTAACCCTTTGAATGCTGTTCTGCAAAAAAAAAAATTGTGGTAGAATATTATACGCTGTAAATATTCTTTTAGACCAAAGAAATGCTGGGTTTCATACCAGTTTAAGCACAAACTGTATATCATGAATATATTAAAGAGCACTGTAAGGCCCCTATTACACTCGCCTTAATAATAATCCAAACATTTGTATAGCGCTTTTCTCCTATCGGACTCAAAGCGCTCGAGAGCTTCAGCCACTGGGACGTGCTCAGGAGACCACCCTGCAGTGTTAGGGAGTCTTGCCTTGAACTCCTTGCTGAATAGGTGCTGACCCTAGCCAGGATTCGAACCCTGGTCTCCTATGTCAAAGGCAGAGCCTTTAACCAGTACACTATCCAGCCACTGCTTTGCAATTGTGCGTTGCGTTACCGTTTTACCGCAGGGTAACGCAACAAAAAATGCAAGGTAATGGGGCCTAGCACACTTAGCGTATTGCATTGCACAGCAGTGCCCGAACAGCCGCCGCAAAATCATCATGTTACCGTTGGACTTCTGCTGTGAGGACAGAAGTAATGTAAGTTAATGGGCAATGCAGAAATGTTAAATATGTTGGCGGTGCATTGCCTGGAAATCCCAGCGACTTACTTCCTGTCCAGCAGGGCTTATGTCACACATCGAGGGGTGTGCAGGGGCGGGGCTATGTATATGACCCTGTTGGCGCACTCTGTCACAGGGTCATATGAATGAATTTTGTGCGTTGCGGTGCAATGCAGGCGTAGCATCGCTCCGCAAACGCAATGGCCGGATGTAAAACTGGCCTAAAGGGAAGAGACCGCTACAATAAGAATTATAATGGGGGCACAGAGAATAAGTACTTGGGCTTACATGAAAACTCAGCAGGAACTGATGCACTTATTAGTTATTTTGATTGGTTCAGTTCCAAGTGGTATAAAAATCTAAAGCCAGATACACACATCCAATTTTGGTTGTCCAATATTACCCCTTCCATATAGCAGGAGAGTTTACCTACACAATCTGTTCATTCATAGTATTCAAAGTCTGTTTGCCCTCATACTACATAAAGGTGGTAAATATAATCCTATATTTGTTAGCCCTTTTCTCCTGTCAGAATCAAAGCGCTTGTGAGGCAGCCACTAGAGCGCACTCAGTAGGCAGTAACAGTGTTAGGGAGTCTTGCCCAAGAAACTCCTTACTGAATAGGTGCAGTTTGCCGAGATTTGAACCCAGGTCTCCTGTGTCAGAGGCAGAGCCCTTAACCAGTACACTATTCAGCCACTGCTTAGTAAAATTGGTCGGTGATTGGCCAGTCAAAATTGGATTTTCAATTTCGATTGGACGATCATTAGACCTTCATACTACATGGAGAGAGTAATATTGGTCATCTGCACAATCTTTTCATAGTATTCAATATCTTTTGGCCCTCATACTACATGGAGGTGGTAAAATTGGCCAATCATTGGGCATTCAAAATGTAAGCTGTGTACCTGGCTTAAAGCTTGGTACACACCTTCAATTTTGATTGGCCAATTTTACCACCTACATTATTGAATGTAGTGAGTAGATTGTGTAGGTAAACCCTCTCATACTACATGGATGTGGTAAAATTGGTCAGTGATTGGCCAGTCATAATTGAAAGCATGTACCAGGCTTTATGTATCGTCCAGCTGGGAACAAATGAACTTGCTTGGGGGATTTATTTGCCAAGTGTGCAGGAGAACAGAGGCACCAAAAGAATAAAATCACATATTTATAAATATTAAAAAGGTTTAAAAATGTTTAGAAGGCAGTGGTGGACTTACCTCCTGCAAGCAGACACTGGAAGCTGTCAATTTAAGTAGAGGCAAAATATGGTTTACCTCTGATGTACACCATATTTTGTCTTTGTCCCCAGTTTTGTGTGCTCCTATACTTTATTGCCTGAGGAAGCGGGTCTATACCCGTGAAATGCGTTGCAACCCCCTTTGGAGTATGCCAATAAAATTTGTATCTACTTAAATTGACAGTTTCCTGTGTCTGCTTTCAGGAGGTAAGTCCACCACTGCCTCCCAAGCATTTTTAAACCTTTTATCATTGTGATTTTACTCTTTTGGCGCCTCTGTTCTCCTGCATAGTTATTATATCTACCCTTGGTGGAGGGGTATACCCCTCTTTCCCTATCTACAGACAGCGACTTCTTATTCCTGAGTGGGGACAGGACAATCTCCTCACCTGCTTGTACAGAGGTTGCCTTGGAGGGGACCCTGTTTTGTGAGTATATCTATTGTACTCTTTCACTTATCCTTTTTGTTGCATTACACACTACATTGGGCTCTCTGTATCTCTTTTGCATAATTGCCAGGTGAGTTAATTTTGCTGCTATGCAATACTCAATAAGATGTGCTGGTAAGCAATGCTTCCTGTCAAACATGGATGATAACGTTTCACCCGCTCAGAGCATGCAGGCTGGTAAAGCCAAGATGGCTGTCTCAACTTGCGTGGGGCTCCGCCATACTAACTACACCAGCCCACGTGGTTCATGATATGGTGGCTCTGTAAGAGAGGGGTGACATAGACTCTCACTCTCCTACAGAGCCATTGTCCATGTCATGGACAAGCTGCTGTGCATATCCAGCCCTCAGCCTGTGAAAACTTCACTCCTCTCCTCCTCCCCTCTGAAATCTCTGGCTAGTAACACCTCCTCCTCCTGCCCAGACTAAGCTCCCATAAGCCCTTGCTACATCTGCCTCAAAGTGCCAAGGCACTGGAGAAGCTGTGGGCAAGGCTTGTTTAGTTTATAGAGAATTAGAGTATTAAAACAAAAACAAAAAAAATAAAGTATTTGGCATGAGGAATGTCCTATATGAAAGGAACACAATTATGCAATGAGTAACAGTTTATCTCAGACCCACTTTAAACAAGACAAAGGGGCACTCCAAATCATGCTTTGTGAATTCAATTTTTGTGCGCATTTTCATGTGATTGCACGGATAGCGCCAGCGAATCCGTGACACCCTCCACTCTGGCAACCACTTGGCGCAACGTTGTTTGCAAACTGTGGGGCTTATGTTGGAATCTGGGGACCTCCAGATGTCTGGCCCCTTTCAGGTAAATCCGTATAGAGGCTAACTTTTGACCCTATACCTATTTATTGATTAACATGTGTTTTTCAATTGAGATAGGAATTGTTTGGCAACCTTTGTGTTTACGGTTATCAAAATACTTTCACACTTTACTAATACCAAAACTGATGGCAGAATGAGCCATGAGGGGAGGGAGAATTCCCTGCACACTTCATCTGTTTACCCTGTGTGTATGTGTGTGAGAAAGCTCTCAGCAGCTGCAGCTGCTGGGTCCTGTGTCTCTGACTGAAGTGTCTGAAGAGAGCAGAGGAAATGTAACTTGTTATAAACATTTCTAATAGTCTGTGACACCACAGCTTTTCATACTTTTTTTGCTTTCAAAGAAAAATACTCCATAGTCTGATATAAAACACTGTCTGTGCATTGAAGCAGACACCCCTCCTGCAATTTATTTGTTCCAAATAAAGCTAAATGCTACACTTAATAATAAATTAAAGTTTTTTGCCTCTGATATTTAACATGAAAAGTAGTAAAATGTTTACACAGCTACTTAGACATTATTTGTACATTGTCATTTTAAAACACTTGGTTTGATAGTGTTCCTTTAAGAATAAATCCATAAACTTTATTAGAAAATAAGAAAGAAAACAACTTCTTTTGTACTGGGTTATTCATCTGTCATTTCTTTCTTCTCCTTGAAATCTTGATACAAGAATCACCTCCAGGCTGATGTTACTGTCACTCAATGCTGCTTCAGACCCATGCACCCTGAAGATCACCTAATGTCGGCCTCTGCATGCCAAGCTCTCCTGATTCTCATTCCCATCCTTGTTTTGATTGCCCTGACAGGAGCTATGAAGTTACTTTTGTCAGGGCTCCAGTGTTACAAGCAGAGTGAAGCAGCAGCAGTCTCTGCAAATCCAGCGCAAAGTGACGGGAAGTTATGGTGCCAGGAGGTAGCTGCAAGCCAGTGGCGGACACAGCCAGCAGTGGGCCCCTGTGCAAAATTGCAATTGTGGGCCCCTACGACCTGCGGCAAAAAATGAGTGTGGCTACAAGGTGTGGATAGAACCTGCGGCGCGAATGGGCGTGGCAATGACCGGATGAGGGCGGAGCTAACTGTAATTTAAAGCGAACCCGGGGTGAGGGTTTATTTCCTTTTAAACAATACTAGTTGCCTGGCGGCCCTGCTGATCTATTTGGCTGCAGTAATAAACTGAATTACACCAGCAACAAGCATGCAGCTAATCTTCTCAGTTCTGACAATATTGTCAGAAACCCCTGACCTGCTGCATGCTTGTTCAGGGTCTATGGTTGAAAGAATAAGAGGCAGAGGACCAGCACGGCAGCCAGGCAACTGGTATTGCTTAAAAGGAGAGAAATATGGCAGCCTCAAGATTATTCTCACCTCAGGTTCCCTTGAAAAGTACAACGCAAAGACAGTGGGCCCAAGTTTTGGTGACCCTTTCCCCAGAAAATTCACATAATTGTGCAGGTTTTCTCAAGAAAATACACATCATGTCGGCAGATATGCCCAGAAAATACGTGCAATCATGTCAGCAGATATGCCCAGAAAATACGTGCAATCATGTCGGCCGATATGCCCAGAAAATACGTGCAATCATGTCGGCAGATTTGCCCAGAAAAGACGTGCAATCAAGTCGGCAGATATGCCCAGAAAATACGTGCAATCAAGTCGGCAGATATGCCCAGAAAATACGTGCAATCATGTCGGCAGATATGCCCAGAAAATACCTGCAATCAAGTCAGCAGATATGCCCAGAAAATACGTGCAATCAAGTCGGCAGATATGCCCAGAAAATACGTGCAATCATGTCGGCAGATATGCCCAGAAAATACGTGCAATCATGTCGGCAGATATGCCCAGAAAATACGTACAATCATGTCGGCAGATATGCCCAGAAAATACGTGCAATCAAGTCGGCAGATATGCCCAGAAAATACGTGCAATCATGTCGGCAGATATGCCCAGAAAATACCTGCAATCAAGTCAGCAGATATGCCCAGAAAATACGTGCAACCAAGTCGGCAGATATGCCCAGAAAATACGTGCAATCATGTGGCAGACCTGCCCAGAACATACACCTGCTAATGTAAATAAAAAAACAAAAACCATTTACTCACCTGCAGCAGCAGACCTCCTGTCCCAGCCTCCATCCGGCGCGCAGCTCCCATGGGTGGTTGGGTGGATAGGTAGCCTGGTGGGTGTGAGGATAGATAGCCTGGTGGGTGGGTAGGTAGGCAACCTGGTGGGTGGGTAGGTAGGTAGGCAGCCTGGTGGGTGGGTGGGTAGGTACCCGGGTGGGTGGCTGGTTAGCTGGGTGGGTAGGTAGCCGGGTGGGTGGGTGGGTAGCCCCTAGGTAGCCGGGTGGGTGGCTGGGTAGCTGAGTGGGTAGGTAGCCTGGTGGGTGGGTGGGTAGGTAGCTAGCCTGGTGGGTGGGTAGGTAGCCAGGTGGGTGGGTTGGTAACTAGCCCGGTAGGTAGGCAGCCTGGTGGGTGGGTAGCCGGGTGGGTAGGTAGCCTGGTAGGTAGCCTGGTAGGTGGGTTGGTAACTAGCCCGGTAGGTAGGTAGCCGGGTGGGTAGGTAGGTAGGAAGCCTGGTGGGTGTGTGGGTAGGTAGCCCTTAGCCGGGTGGGTAGGTAGCCTGGTGGGTGGCTGGGTGGGTAGGTAGCCTGGTGGGTGGGTAGGTAGCCTTTAGGTAGCCGGGTGGGTGGGTGGGTAGGTAGCCAGGTGGGTAGGTAGCCTGGTGGGTGGGTTGGTAACTAGCCCGGTAGGTAGGTAGTCTGGTGGGTGGGTAGGTAGGCAGCCTGGTGGGTGGGTAGCCGGGTGGGTAGGTAGCCTGGTGGGTGGGTTGGTAACTAGCCAGGTGGGTGGTTAGGTAGGTAGGTGGGTGGTTAGGTAGGTAGCCGGGTGGGTAGGTAGCCGGGTGGGTGGTTAGGTAGTCAGGTGGGTAGGTAGGTAGGAAGCCTGGTGGGGGGGTAGGTAGCCAGGTAGCCGGGTAGGTGGTTAGGTAGCCGGGTGGGTGGTTAGGTAGGTGGGTGGGTAGCTATCCGGGTGGGGGGCCCGACTCCTATCCTCCCCCCCTTCCTCACCTCGGAGGGCCCCCCTCCCGATATGCGCGGCGGGAGAGTGGCAAATACAGGGAGTCTTCAGGGCTCCAGGCAGGCGCTAGAGGCTCAGCCGCTTGGTCTCCAATATGTCTCCAACTCTGTATACTGCTCGCTACTTCACGGTTTAGTAGCGAGCCGTATATAGAGTTGGAGACATTGGAGACCAAGGGCCGCTGCGCCTCTAGCGCCTGCCTGGAGCCCCGGAGACATCCCGTATTTTCCACTCTCCCGCCGCGCATACCGGGAGGGGGGCCCCCGAGATAAGGGAGGGAGGATAGGAGTCGGGGCCCCCCCAGGGAAAAATAAAAAAAAATATAAAAAAAACCCCAAAAATACTTAATGGGCCCCTGAAGCAACGGAACTTCAGGGGCCCTCGTGCGGCGGCACGGCCTGCACGGCCGTATGTCCGCCACTGCTGCAAGCATCAGGTTAGTACTTGGATGCTTTGTGGCTCTACCAGCGGACAGCATGAGCGAGCAAGGCAGCAGATGCTGAAGGACAGAACCCCACACCCAGCACACAGGAGCATCAGGGCTCTTTCACACTGAGGTGGTGGGGTAAATTTACCGCACCCCACCGCAGCCTAATGAAAGTCTATGGGGGAGTTCACACTCCTCAGGTTGTGGTACAATGCGCCGGAAGTGCCCTATCAATACCTACGTTTCCGTACAGCTCCTGCGGTGATCCAGAAGTCATACGTTTATGGTGACACGTGTATTTAAAAAACCTGCTGCAGGTTTCTGCGTCTTGCATGCGTGGAAAGCGTATTTTAACAATACGCTGCTGCACACGTCATCGATTGCCGAACAGGAAGTAAGCGGCACTTCCTGATTGGCTGTATGCCAGATGGTGATTACCGCGTGCTACCGTGGTAATCTCCGAAGGCCTGTGTTTGGCGGTGCAGTGCAGCCACCGCACCGCCAATCTGCAGTGTGAAGCCGGCCTTAGGCCTCTTTTCCATGGACTGTTGAGCTGTGTGCTCAGCAAGCAGTTACCAGGCAGCAGTCAGTATTTACCAGGCAGCAACAAGCAGTTGTCAGTCAGCAGCAAGCAATTGTGAGAGACAGATGCATTTCACTGCCTATCAACAGTCTGTGGAAAAGAGGCCTAAACTCAGGCCTAAGTAATGCTCTTAATGTTACCACATCGCTCAAGTGAACCCAGCAATTGAATTTGCCAGTAAATCCTGAGCGATGTCAGGTGAAAAGATGCTCGCAGGCTGCGAGCTTCCTACCCCCTCAAATTGCATATGGCCCAATATATAGATTGACTTCAACAACCAAGGTGCACCTGTCTGTTAATAAAGTACACCTCTAAAAACGTAAAAAAAATGTATGGGCCGATGGAGAATAAAAAGTGTGAAGGCTTGGCCTGAAGTGTATAATACCAGAATATCAGCTTTTATCCCATTATATTTTCTTTTTAAAGTGAACCTAAAGCCATGGAAAAAAAATGAGATTAACTCACCTGGGGCTTCCCTCAGCCCCCTGCAGCCGATCGGTGCCCTTGCAGCTCCGCTCCTGCTGCACCCGCCGGTGACCACTTCCGGTTTGGCTGTCACCGGCCGACAGGCATGGGAACGCGAGTGATTGTTCGCGTTCCCATGCCTGTCGGCCGGTGACGGCCAAAGCGGAAGTGTTCGCCGGCGGGTGCAGCAGCATCGCAGAGGCACGGCGAGGGCACCGATCGGCTGCAGGGGGCTGAGGGAAGCCCCAGGTGAGTTTATCTCATTTTTTCCTGTGGCTTTAGGTTCACTTTAATCTCTTTATCACCAATGGTAAGTTCTAATCGATTACTCTTATTACAGGTGGCCCACCTCATTTCTCAGATTTCATATAATCATGAATAGTAAAGAAAGAATACAATTACATTAATAAAGAGAAAACCAAAAACAAATGAATAAAAAGCTATTTTACACTAAAAAGGTGAAAATGTATTCACAACACAAGTAATTGTTTAGCATTATTGGCCACAGTAATTCATCTTCCTTGGCATGAACTAGCCTAATTCTGAAAAGCCTGAAGATGATCCATTGAGGTACATTAGCGGTTACAGTGCATAGGCCATCAATCTGAATGGGAGTTCAAGCTGGTACAGCCACACTGACATTAATGGAGCTTGATGAATGGCATTCCTGCCTCAGAAGCATGAAACATCTATCCATTCAGATAATGCAGAAAAGTCTTCCAAGCTAATGAACATTAACTTGCAAAATCAGTAAATACTACACTTCTAAAATTAGCAGAGATGCATTTGCCCTTGAAATACAGAGATTCATCAAGTAATTTAAAGCTTGTGACAGCGTGTGTTTGATGAGTTGGAGCCTAGGGACTCCCTTTCTCATTTAATTGGACCGTTCAGTACAGAGTAAGCACAAAGTTATCATGCTGGGCAGCTGTCTCTGCTGTCATAATGAGCTTCTCATAGCCAGTACTGAGTACCCATCAGCCCTTGCCTAGCCTTTTTGCTCAGTGCATGTCCCTATGCTGTCAAGTGATTCTTGCTAATATGTATGTTAGACTAAAACAAATTTGTCATCTCATGATAATCTGACAAGTCTTTATGTGTGCATTTTTATTGTGTGAAAAACAGCTCTGTGGTGTAGTGATTGGTGACATAGAGACTTGTTGCTGTTGTACAAAAAAAGAGAGCAATTAAAAGAATAAACATTATTTTTGCATGACAGGAGAAGTTTGGCAGACTGTCCCAGTCTATAGAATGTTGTATGCTGTAATGGCTGTCAGGATTCTGCCAATAACATGGAACAGTGTTTTAGAGGATTATGGAGATCCGGAATAACTGCTGTCTTTCCAGGGGAAAATAAAAAAACCAACAGGACAGAACAGTAGCTTCTTATGGCATACTAAATAAAGTCATGAAGGAAGGAAATAAATCAAATAGGGTACTCAAAGAAACCGGGTTGCAGAATGGAAACCTCCAGTGCCGTGTAATATGTTGGCGCTTTATAAATACAATAAATAATAAGAATAACCACAGATTATGGTTTGAGGGTGGTGTCACCGATAACCAAGAGAGAGTTGACTTGCTTCTGTGTGGTTAGGTCACACTCCTAAAAAAAAAGGGCTAGTGGAGGGAAATATAATAACAAACAATTGCCCAAACTAAAAACCAACCCCCATGGGGTTTGGAGGTGCAACACAGAGATGGCCCAAAGGATGTGTACAATGATTAAAAACACTTAAGTCTTTAGGTAAGAGTGAAATGGCTCGAAGCGGTTCAAGCAAATTCACTTTTACCTTCAGACATGGTTCATGGACTTGAGGAAGCATGTGGAAGCAGATGGATGCCTGCCATTTTCCACCGGATTTGAATAATTATTTTTGTCTTATACCAGTCCTCACCTTGAGGTGTTTTTTTTGCTATTTAAATGTTTTTTAATCATTGTATTTAATGATGGGAATTGCTCAGCAAAATGTTAAAATCAATTTATGCAATTATCTTTTTTTTTTTTTTTTAGAAAAATGTGACAAGTGACCAGGGCCTTGTTTGGAGGCTTCACAGTTGGCAAGAAAAGGGCATATTGTTAGGCATGGATATGGTGGTTAGTGTTAGGCATGGAGATGGTGGTTAGTGTTAGGCATGGAGATGGGGGTTAGTGTTAGGCATGGAGAGGGAGGGACAGTGTTAGGCATGTAGAGGGAGGATAATGTTAGGCATGGAGAAGAAGGTTAGTGTTAGGCATGGAGAGGGAGGGACAGTGTTAGGCATGGAGAGAAAGGTTAATGTTAGGCATGGAGAGGGGGGGGGGGCAGTGTTAGGCATGGAGAGGGAGGACAATGTTAGGCATGGAAAGGGAAGATAATGTTAGGCATGGAGAGGGAGCTTAGTGTTAAGCATTGAGAAGAAGAATAGTGTTAGGCAAGGAGAGGGAAGATAGTGTTAGGCATGGAGAGGGAGGATAATGTTAGGCATGGAGAGGGAAGATAGTGTTAGGCATGGAGAGGGAAGATAGTGTTAGGCATGGAGAGGGAAGATAGTGTTAGGCATGGAGAAGAAGAATAGTGTTATGCGTAGAGAGAGGAATGATAGTATTAGGCATGGAGAAGAATAATAGTGTTAGGCATGGAGAGGGAGGATAATGTTAGGCATGGAGAGGGAGGGACAGTGTTAGGCATGGAGAGGGAGGGACAGTGTTAGGCATGGAGAGGGAAGACAGTGTTAGGCATGGAGAGGGAGGGGCAGTGTTAGACATGGAGAGGGAGGGACAGTGTTAGGCATGGAGAGGGAGGGGCAGTGTTAGGCATGGAGAGGGAGGGGCAGTGTTAGGCATGGAGAGGGAGGGGCAGTGTTAGGCATGGAGAGGGAGGGGCAGTGTTAGGCATGGAGAGGGAGGGACAGTGTTAGGCATGGAGAGGGAGGATAATGTTAGGCATGGAGAGAGAAGTTAGTTTTAAGCATGGAGAAAAAGAATACTGTTAGGCATGGTGAGGTAAGATAGTGTTAGGCATGGAGAGGGAGGTTAGTGTTAAGCATGGAGAAGAATAGTGTTATGCGTAGAGAAGGAAGAAAAAAACACCTAGCTTGCTAGTTGGATGCTCATAAATAATACACAAAACACATTTAATGTGATCAAACACAATTTTAATGTAATATATTTTTATTTTAAAACTGACAGTGTATTAGAAAACAAAATCTACATATTGTTACATAGGTCACAAAGCGCATAATGTCAAGACATTGTTGTAAAAAGCAAAGTCGGGCGTTACATTTAGGATGCAAATGATTGCTACAGAGCACATTCATTACAAAAATATAAATATGTTCACACACCAATGAGAGAATACAAGTGATGCTATACAAGATAACAGTATGTTTGTGATGATAATACAATGTATGTTCTCTAATGATCATTTCCTTTTCAGTATATATGCTTAAACCTGCATATTCTTTCCCCTGTAACACTTGACAAGGTAATTCCTTCCATTAACATAGACCTGTCACCTGTACACAGTGATGGTGGCAACACTATGCATGCCCATTATCCAATGTAGCCCTAATGATTCCCCACAATGCATTAGGCTCTAATGCTGCTGTCATCTTTTCTATAGGACTCCCCTGGAACAAGTATGCTGATCATTTATTGGTCACAACTCTAAAATGCCTCATTTGCAGACTAGTTCCAGTGGATGGAATAGGCTCAGGAAGCAGTCGCAGATTGACATTAACTCTGGGAAACTAGTGTCTTAAAAAAAAGAAGATAAACAATGGCTGCTCTCATAGTTCTGTTTTAACTACACTGCCAACGGGCGTGGCCGCGGCGGCAGCCCCAGGACCACCTAACGCCAATTGGCGTCAGGTCCTGGAGTCGGCTACTGAAGGAGATCGCGAGCAGGGTGCACACGCATCTCCTTCTTTGGGGCGGAGCTCCACCCCTTCTTCAGTCTCCGAGCGGCTATTGCCGATCGGGAGACTGTTCGCCATCTATTTACAGAGTACAGCGCTGCGATCAGCAGCAGCGATGTACTGGGCACAGCCGTGTGACACGGCTGTCCACCTGGGGGACAAGAGAGCGATTGGCTCTCATAGGCAGAAGCCTATGACAGCCGATCGCGTGATTGGCCGGCTGGGGGGAGGGAGGGGATTTCTAAAAAACAAAAAACAATTAGTTAAAAAACAGTACAAAAAAAATGAACATAAATATTTATAAAAAAATAAAAAATAAACACAAGGGGGGCGATCAGACCCCACCGAGAGCTCTGTTGGTGGAAAGAAAAGGGGGGGGGGGGGGGAAATCACTCGTGTGCTGTGTTGTGCGGCCCTGCAACTTGGCCTTAAAGCTGCAGTGGCCAATTATGAAAATAACAGCCTGGTCTTTAGGGGTGTTTACCACTGTGGTCCTCTAGTGATTAAAAGATGCACTTCAAGTTCAAATTGTAATAAAAAATCACTGAACTATATGCTTAGGTGTGCAATGCTAACCTATTACTGGCCCAACTTACTTTTAAAAAAGAAAGGTTTTCAAACGGCACTTTTGACTGTTACTCGCTGTGAGTCACCATTTTATTTCACTGACTGGACAGTCACATGATCACAGGGAAGAATACAGAGTCAATCTATGACTTCTGAGACAAAGGCCTGGGACACACTTTCAATTATGATTGGCCAATCACTGGCCAATTTTACCACCTCCACGTCATATGAGGGTTTAGCTACACAATCTGCTCATAGTATGCAATATGTGTTAACCCTCATACTATATGGAGGAAGTAAAATCAGTCAGTGATTGGCCAATAATAATTGAAAGTGTGTATAAAGGTGGCCACACACCATACAATTTTTTTTAAATATCTGTTCAATTCAAGAATTTCAATAACTTTTCTGACTGATTGTAATATTTCAAAGATATGGCCAATGTACCACACACCTATGTTAAATTTTCCCCCACTTGTGATAAAAATCATTGGAAACTAAATTGCTAGGGTGTGTATATTAATAAATTGAAAATCTAACACTCCATACAATCTTTAGAAAAATTTAAGAAAATTTCCAGCATTCCAGATCGATAAAAATCGAAAGAAAACGGGAAATCCGATTGGATTTTTCAGACTAATGAAAAGAAGCTTTCGATTTTTCGGGAGATCCGATCATATTTATCAGATTGCCGTGAAATAGGATCATTTTATTGTATCGTGTGTGGCCATTAAGGCTAAATATGTGCTGCTTTACTTAAAGAGGCAACTTTAAAAAAACAGTTTGAGAAAAGCAGTAACGATGGAAAGTGGGGAGTGCTCAGTCCTCAACAAAAACAACCTTGGACGATTCTGTCTGAAATCATCCCCATCTACACAATGCTACCATCACTGGACATAGGTGAAAGGCTCTCTTTAAGACTGTCATGTAAGGCACACAACCTGATAAAGGCACTGGCTTTGAAAGAGGCGTGGGCTATTTAATGTATCATTTTTCAAGCAACCTGCTTCAATTTGCATTGCAAATGTTATCCTAATAATACTTAGTATGATCGTCATGGTTAAACAATATAATGACATTTTATTTTCCCTTTGAGATACAGAGCCATGTCTTGTGTCACAAACCCATTGAAGAGAAATGACAGCAACAATGAAGCACAAATGTAACTTAAGCCTGTAAATACAATTACCGTGGCTTTGTACAGGTTCTTTGAAATTGGTTTACAATATTCTATGCAGATGCAAAATTAGACAGGAACCACCTGGACAGGTGATCATATGTACTGTTCATGCAAGCTAGACTACGAGAGTTAAAAAAAAAAAAAAAAAAGCGCAGAAATGCACATAAAAGATTTGTTTGATACACTCACCTGTTTGTAGCAGGCAACAGCTGAGTGTGTGTGTGTGTGTGTGTGTGTGTGTATGTATATATATATATATAATATATGTATATATATATATATATATATATATATATATATATATATATATATATATATATACATACACACAAACACACACATACATACTAAACCAACTTGAGGAAAAAAGATCCGGGCACCAGCTTGCCAATTCAGCAGTCACCTTTTATTGCATCCCCATACCACAAGTGAAAAATTGCCTAGGCAATTGTTGTTTATCTGGAGGCACAGCAATTCTGCACCTATAGACCCCCTGGGCCAGCTGTCATCTAGTGCCGATCGATCTTTCTTGTTGATATTACACACATACATACTCATGTAACAACCTGATTGTACACTTTATCTAAGGCCTCTGTATAGAACGTTGTATCCAAACTACTGGATGTGCTGGTTAATTTTTGTTACATGATTCTCTCTCGGGATTTGTATGATCATAGCCTTAAGCGATCTAAATCAGTAGTCTTATAGGACACCTAAAGGAAGAAGTAGAGGGATATGGAGGCTGCCATATGTATTTCCTGTTAAGCAATACCAGTTGCCTGGCTATTCTGCTGATCCTTTGCCTCTAATACTTTTAGTCATAGACCCCGAACAAGCAGATGCAGATCAGGTGTTTGACATTTTTGTCAGATCTGACAAGATTAGCATGCTGGTTTCTGGTATAATTCAGACATAATTCCAGCCAAATAGATCAGTAGAGCTCCCAGACAACTGGTATGGTTTAAAATGAAATAAATATGGCAGCCTCCATATACTTCTCACTTCAGGTTCCCTTTAAGCAGATCCCAATGCTTAAAGTGTACCTGGGATGAATAAGATAAAATATTTTTTACTTACCCAGGACTTCTTCCAGCCCCCTGTAGTCAGGCTGCTCCCTCAAAATTTTCCTGGACCCCTCCATTGTGCAGCTGCTTGTCCTGTTAAGTCTGCAATCCAGCTGGGTTTCAGGTCACTGCGCATGTGTGGTCCTGGGCGCACTCCCATAGTCAGGAGTGTTCTGCACATGTGCTGCTCAAGACTGTAACCTCGCTTGTGCAGGAGATGACACCTGGAATAACACATATGCTCACAGGAACACAGCGGATCAGACAGGAAGGATGTGGAAAGAGATGACAGACTACAGGGGAACTGGAAGTAAAATTCCTTTTCTTCCCTTCGTCTCAGATTTGCTTTAGGCAGAATTTGCACCAGATCAGACATTTTGATATGAAACCAGATTGTTTGAGAAGAAAGGATATCAGAACACAGTTCTATCACTGAGGTGAAAGTGCAGTGTCAGTATATGCTGCGTTTGATGTTTTATAAGTAGTTCAGTGCAGGCTCTGCCTCATCTCCTGGGGATCTAAAGCTACCCAGCCGTGCTCTGCAGGTCATTCCTTCCAGCATGTGTCTAAAATGCAAGGCCATGCATTCATCAATGCATCAATGAGTGGGTGAAGAAATGTAAATAGTTCCCTTTTCTCCATGTGGGTAAAGCATGCATAAACAGCAACAGGTTTATAGGATTCTTAATGCCTCAGTTTTATAGGCACTTTTCCAACAGTTCAAAGTTTGAAATCCTATGATTCTGTGTACGTAGGGACTTGTTGAGCAGGAGTACAGCGCACCAAGTCAAAGTGGGCTGAAAGTAACCTAAGGGATCTCCAATTAAAGCTATGCTTTAAAACAGGGCTTCCCAACAGTACTTTTTTTGTAGAAACCCACAAACATTCTCAGGTGATATAATTCGTGTCTCAGCAGTGCTGATTAACTACCTCTGTAGATTTCCATAAAACATGCAATGTTGGTTGTACTTGAGGACAGGGTGGGGAAGCCCTGTTTTAAAAGTAACTTGGAGTAAGGGCAATATGGGGGTGCCTTTGTTGTATTCCTTTAAATGTTATTTACGTTGTTTAAAGCAAATCTGTAGTGCTTTTTTTTTATTTCTATTTTTTTAAGTTTGATACCTATAGAGAGGCTCTGGATCCTAAAGTGCCTTCCCGTTCATCTCAGTTTCCGCATTCCAGCACTGTCCCCAGTTTAAATTTGCTGCCTCAGGGAGCACTCAGAAGCACTGGCATCCCTGAACTTCCAAAGACGAGCGGCTCAGCACTGTAGATTCGGGAATGTGTGCAAGAGCAAACTCACACATGCGCAGTACAGAGCAGCCCATCTTCGGGAGCACTTGAGGAGGCGAGTGCTTCCGAAGGCTGCTGAGGGTCTTAGAAGGCTTACTCAACCAGTTGGTTGATTACCTGCAAAGGGGGTAGCAGTGCTGAAACGAGGTGACTGTGGGAGAAATGGGAAGACTCGCTAGGCTCCAGAGCCTTCCCTCTCCATAGTTGAGTATCAAACTTTTTTTTTATTTCCTATTCAGTACCACTTTAAGGCTCCCTGCACACAGCAAATCCGATTTGCGATTCCGATTTTCACAATCTGATTCCGATTTTCCCTGAATGTTATCAACAGAAAATGCAGAAAAAACGCAGCATGCAGTAATGTTTAAAAATTAGAATCGCATGTAAAAACGATTAAAAATCGGAATCACATCCAGTGTGCAGGGAGCTTTATACTTACTGTGTTGGCGACAAAGAAGGAGTATGTAAATCAGGTATTTTCACACTAAGTCTACCAGCTGCTCTCTTGTTCATGTTGTGGAACTCAAAGTCTTGAAGCCAAAATATCTTATATTACTCTCACTTCAGGTTCCCTTTAAAAGGGCAATGATGCACTTTACAAACAATGGATATGAGGTGTCATGTAGCCCACTTTACAGATTCCTGACGGTTCTTCCATGTGTCAACTGGGTGTCTGTAAATGGCTTAAATGTAATTCAATGTCTATTAGAACAAAATAAGGGATTATTATACTGTATCTTGACATAACGGTATCAAGGTATTATTGTTGCTTGTGACTGTTCAGTTACTCTATGACACATGAAGGACATTTCAAAACTGCAACTCTGGGAACTTTTGAACCCACAGTAACAGCAAGAGTGTTAACAGGGACCCTGATGTCTTGACCCTTGGTGCTCATGCACTCAATGTTAGGACTTGTGTAGAGAGTTGGTAATGACGGGTTTTCTCTCATGCTGTATTGAAGTTGTGTTAAATGGTTGTGCATATGCACATATTGTCATTAAGTTGTAACCTGTCATGATCTGGCTCGTTAACTTGAAACAGTGATTTGAAATGATGGAGTTGTCACATTGCCAGCATTTTTGAGGTCATGCATCTTTTATGACCCACATCTAACACCTTTACCAAGCCCTTTACCCTTAACTTCTCCAAAAGCCTAATCAAACAATAAATATTTGCTGAAGCTTAACCCTAACTTTAAATCGGTAGGTGATGGCTAACTAATCTAAAAAACTACTGCTAACTATAACCCTGACTGAAAAAATAACTATCTAACCCAAACCTGACCTCAATTATGGCCAAATTCTTCACACTGACCACTCCAAACCCTAATACTCTTCATACCCAGAAATACTAAAATGCAACTGTGGTCATACAAATGTTAGTTTGGGGTGTCCAAATTCTCCTTTATTATAGTGCTTAATGGAGTCTTGCCTATTTTTTTAGTCAATTACTTCCCTTTGTAAATGCAATGTCCTTATTAGACACTAGGGTATATCCCTGGGCTTGTGTTGATGTATACCACCCCTTAAAAACAGTGCTTGGCAAAGGTAAGAAAGCATTTTTCCTCAATAAAATTTGACTGTGGTTGGCTATGAGACATCTTTTATAACTGTATAATGACAAAAAAATAACATCTACTGTACAGGATGTTTTGTACTTAAGGCTATGACCAGCAATGCTGTGGTAACAGCTGTAGGAATGTAGTCTATAGTTATTATTCCACATACTGAAAATTACAGAACACAGTCTGTTACATCTTTAGGCTGTCCATACATTTCTGCTTCATTGTGTATCAAATGGCAAAAAAAGAATTATAACGTTTCACCACCTACCAGATTGAGAGCCAGTGCTGGATGCTGGGCAGATGGAAAGGTTGAAAGAAGCTGTTTTAGTACAGATACCTTTATTAAACAACACAGAGTTAGGTCACTACCTTTGTCAATTAAAAGATCATAACACATTGCAGTAAAAGAAATATGCCATAAGCAGGTAGTCCGTGATGTGTCGGTAATCTACACATGACATTTTTAACAAATGTAAAAGAAACATATAGAGAAAACATTAAAGAACTGAGCCTTTCGGAAAACCATGGTGTGAGTGTTGCATTACTTGTGTCAGAAATAGGCAGTATGAGTGGGAGAATATTGTTATATACACCAGAACATCTAGCCTGTGATAGACACAGCTGATTACAGCATATAATACAACAATGATATATAGACAGACACGCACAAACCTATCATTCTGTACTGTGTTGATAAGTCATTTAACTAAGTAGGGAGGCTTAAGGTTGTAGAGAAAGCATAATTTTGTTCAGGTTTAACAATAAGTACAGATGCTGAGAAGGCTTGATCAGATAATAAGAATGTTGATAAACTGAACCTGACAACGGGACCAATTTTTAGAAAATGGATGAGAGAAACAAGAACAGGCTGTCCACAGCAGCCACATCACATTTCTTTATTATATTTTCTAACAGCTGAAGTCTAATTAATTAGAAAAAGAAAAACTTCAAAGTTCTGTTCTTCTTATGCTTCTAAATGCACTCTAATCATTCCAGCTAACTCTGGGTCATGCAACGTTGCATTATTTATCCATTTTTTAGCCACGGGTCTAACCCTTTATATTAAAGGCGATACCATTTTTGAGTTAACTGAGTAAAATGAAAATGGAAGCTTTTCAAACATATTCTCATGCCCATTGCAAAAATCAAAGAGGTGTGAAAAGCTTGCATGATTCAGGTTTTGAGGTTTCCATGACTCCAAGGTCGCCTCCAGGAACAAGAGCTGTGACCATTCTGCTTTTGGCTTAGAATACTGTACAACAGTCATATGCTGCTATTAGGGTCCATTGATCCTTACTAAGCAGTGCAGACTACATAAGAAGAGTGTATGTACCCATCAGCCTGGAGAACCTCAAGGCTACGAAAACAAAGGCTTCTGTGACCCACAGATGTGCTAAGTCAATTAGAAGTATCATTGTTTATTTACAAGTCTGGTACATTTATCATTCAAGGAACTTCATGAATAGGATCAACTGTGGGAAGAGAGCATAGTAACTGGAAAACATACTAACTGCCGAACATACATCTGCCTATTGCAGAGTGCTTATGCAAGCACTCACTATTTGTATAAATCTCACAAGGTACTGCAAATGGCTGGTGGAAGATCTGGGGCCCAGAAGTGCTAAAGTAAAAGGACTTTCTAGTAAATCAATGGATATAGGACAAGAATGTGAGTTTGATTTTTACATCAATCACACCAGATCCATATTTTTTTAAATCTGCATACTACCCCACCTCTAGGACTTGCAATATCAAAAACTCAAATTCAAATGTTGCATAGAGACCACTGTCTTCGCCATGCCAAACCTGGTGGATGGTAACACCAGGGTTGAGTGTTCAGCTGCGGTGGTGGTGGTGAGAGAATGTGGCTCTAGCAGCACACCACCAGGAAAGGTATGCACCAACTAACAGCTGTACTGGAGGCCCTCATGGTCCAGGCAGATAACTATGTGTTGCAGTATGCCATATGGGACCATTACTCTGTATTTTTTTTTTTTAATACAACTGCACTTTAACCATAACTTGACCCACAAAGAAGAGGGATGCACCACTCATATACAACAAAATGTATAATTTTCATTCCAAATACAATGCAACTTTCAAGTCTACACAATGAATAAACATATTTTGGAGAAAATATAATTGTGTAAAATGTGATGAAGGTACAAAACACAAATGGATGAATAGATGTAATGAATAGATTAAACAAAGTATATTTTTCATATGACAGCATATCTAGGATCGCTTTGATTCTGAAATCCTTCTCTGTAGTTATAAATGGTAAATAATGTACCTAACTTCACAGTCCACAGTCTATTGCCAACAGGTCTTTAGGTGACACTGTCTCCTGTGGATCTCAGCCATAGGCACTGCTTGTTCAGCTGTTAAAAGTACTAAGATAAAATGAAAGCCTCCTTGCTCCACCCATACATTTTCATGGTTTTTTTCCTTTTACAAACATTAGGTGTTGCTGCAAGTATAGTTGTTAAATTTGCATCCTGTACTGGTTTGCATTGAAGCACATCTTATTAATATGGTTCAATTTAAAGTATAGATGTATTGTATATATACTGTTAGTCCTGAACAAAATGGCTGCCTTACATCCTTGACAAGAAAGTCATGTACTTCATATTTACTGTTAACAGCTTTTCAGCTGTCTCTAAAAATATACATCAGTATAAATTCAAATTATATAGGCAGTTTAGCAGCACAGTTTACAAATCTTTAGCTATATAAAATGTAACAAAATAAAGAATACTCTTATACTGAAACAACTGCAGGATAAATCACATTTAAGTTACAACATTAACATGAGAAAGCCGCCATAGTCCTCCATGTATGTCGTAAACATGGACTACAACCTCACACAAGGAGGACCAGACAATAAACCATTCGAAATGTGTAAGGGTTATTCAGAACTGCAACCTCAGTGATACCCCTAGGGAACCAGGCATCTAATGTACAATGTGTCTATATTAGGCTGGCAACACAAGTTTTATTTATGACTTCTCTATTCTGCACAAACTATCCTTCTGCCCCACAGGCAGTCTTATTGGCTGGAGAGGCACTCTGTTGGGCCGAAAGTCAACAAAGGTGCCGGAAATAATGAGGGAAAACCATTGGGAGCACACTGACCAGGATGAGGGGATTTTACACTATATCAGAGAGGCTTATATCCAAATTCAGACTGAGATTTTTATATGCAGCTAGTATAACATTGTTCTGTTTGAATTACGGATAAAAGGGTTATGAAAATGCCCCCCCCCCCAATATCCACACAATTAAAGGAGGAATTGGCTTAGTTTGCAGCCCACTATTGGCTTGGTGCGAGCAGGCAACTATCAGCCCAGAAGAACTGGACCGATCATTTTATTTAGCAAACACTACAGCCTTTTTATAAAACCTTCTATGCATAATTAATTTAAAAAATGTTCTTCTGCACTCAAAAGAATTGGGCCGGAACTGTGGTTTTAACACTTATTTACACCAGAGGTCAGTGACAGTTTATTAAAGTCAGGACATTTGCTAGCTTACCTATGAAACACTAGCAGATTAGACAGTAGTATGGTGAATGGCTTACTGAAGCACAGCTCCTGTTTCCAATGATGAAATAAGCAGCAAATCTATTTTCAGTTCATCATATTAATGAGAAGATTTTTAGTTTACCTACTACAGCGGTATCAGAGGGTCTGTGCCTGTTTGTGGATGTTGTCTACTTCCTTTTGAACATTTCTACCCACCATGTAACAAACATGCCGATACGTCACATACAGTCATTTCCCTGTAATCACAACAATCAGATCATTAGGAAGGATTACCAGCCACTGGAAGTACTAATAACATTATGCTGCATAGAACCATGAGCCTTTACCATGTTCATTAAGCAAATTCAGGATTAGGATTGCTTCTTATAGCAAATCAATCCATCCATGTGTTTGCAGTGGGGCTGATGGCTTTGGTTCTGCCCAAAACCTCATGGGTTTAATTTCGCAACTGTAGCCAAATCCCCTTAATCTTCCATCATAAGCCATTTGTTGTGTTCACAGTAATGTTTCTCAATGACCTCTATGTCATATTTCATTTTATAGATGTACAGTAGAAAGATAAAAAAGGGAATCGGCACATGAAAGTCACTTGTGGATTCTAGAATACTGGTTGCCTTATACAGGACAGTATTTAGAGATAAAGCCTGGATTAGCCTAGCCTTTACTTGGCCCATTATTACCCAGTGTTTCCATGTAAAATAATAGTGACTAACTACCATTACTTTATGTGAAACAGATGGATACGTGACCACTTGCAATGTTTCTTATGGAGGGTCTATGGTTGTCCATGAACTCCTGCAGTGCTTGCAGGGTGGTGCCCTTGTTCACAATAGCTGGTGCTGTCAAAGCACATCAGGTCACAGATGGAGAAAGTAGTACTACAATAGTCACATCATTTTCCAATTTAAAAAATGTGAAATAGAACAATACTAGGATTTTGGTTTCAAAAACGGAAACACTAAGTAGTAATGGTCAACAAGTGAATTAAAGGAGAGTGTGCAGGTATTTAGGGCTGACTTATATTGGGAGGTGTCCCTTTCACTGCACAGATTAGACATAAACCGTCTTTAGTTCACAAGTAGAGTAAATGTTACAGAGGACAAAGAATGTAAGTAGCCTGTGTAGACTTGAAGGAGAAGAACAGACTGCATACAACCTGGCTTGCAACAAGGATACACGATAATAAACCCTAACAAGTCAGAAAACACTTGTATTAGCTCTTTTGAAACAGCAACAAGCATGTTAAATCCAAAGCTGTTTGATCTATTATATTTACTTGATATGCGAGGTCATTTTGTTTACCTTTGTAATGAGTACAGCCATGTTATACCCTAGCAGCTTTACCTCCAACCTATAACAAGTTAAACCCCTAAACACACTAGAAATACTATATTAGGATATAGGATGCATTTCTGGCAGAATTGGGGTAGGCACCTGTATGGGTTGTGGTTACATATTTTAGACACATACTCAGGTCTCCATATGTGAGACCTGTAGAAAATTACAATTGACATGATTTCCAGCCAACCCATTATTAACTCTCCTCCTAACAAATTAAAATAACAAGATGCTCGACCTTTGGAACAGTATTTACACTTCATTTCCATATCTCCTGAGCATACAATGCTCTTTGCAAACTTAAAAAAAAGAAAATGCTACAGTATAGTACAAATGAAACACACATAATAAAATCTTGAAACTATCCAAAGCAACATATAGGCTGAGATGCACACTGGGAGGAAAGAAGCAGCATTTTTTTCTACACAGTTTAAACAAGGTCCATTATACTTGTAGATTGTTACACTTACAACGCCAACACCATCACAACATTAGTACATGCTTGTAAGGGGCTGCATGGTACATATAGTGCTTTTTTCACTACTGCATGCCATTGGTTCTCTTAACTCAGAACCTGAGAAACATTGCAACCTTTGGCTATGACATTGTACAAAGATAGCATGCACATACATTGGCCACAGCCCCCATCTTACCTGTGGTTAACATTAGTATAACATAAAGATATAACGAGGACGAGCATTTTAGTGCTGTTCAGTCATGCACAAGTAGATTTATGTTATTAATCATTAATGCAACCAAATGGATCTTACAGCACATTTCAGAATGAACCACTGGCTTTTTTTCCTCTTTTTTTTTTTTACATAGCAAGGAATACCAGATTGTTAATTTGAATGCTTTTATCGAGCTACTTATTTACCCAGCATTAAACCTAGCAATAATTTTAATGTAGAAGATTAACTTAACAAGTATGCGGACTGAACGTCTCAGTTACTCTTCCAAGTCCTTATTGCTTTTTGAATTTTTGGTTAATTCTCTCCTACACGTGACTACATTCCATGTGTATTAGAGATGGAATCAGGCAAAAATAGTTTTACAGTGAGCTCTAAAGTCAACTTTAGTTAGAACCTAGACTTTCATCATTGAAAGCTATCAGGACCCCACTACTCGCGAAGGGCACAACTAAAGGCTTTTAACAAAAATATGCTTCTTTGTCTTAAAAAAATATATATGTATACTAGTTTTGAAAAGAAAAATAGTATGCTTCAGAGCTAAAATAAGTTAGGACTATCTATTTAAATGAGAGAGCATACAGGGCAGCAGAAGCATTCACCGTTCTGTGTACACTGAGATACAAAGACAACAAACTATAGCAAAGTGCCTCTGGAGTGTATGTGGTCATTCTCATTGCACAACCCTATGCTGCAAACATGGGAACAAAGGAAGAGACACTATTTTTTCATTAACAATTAACAAACCTCAGTGTCATGTTCTAAATTCAGGATTCCCCTGTCTCTGTCCTTAGAAACCACAGAAACACATACAGTTACATACTCTCACCAATACTGTGTGTGTACAGTGAAGCACAGTACTCATTTAATCAATGAAAGGTTTAGGCCTGACGTGCTTTAAGATCTACAGACTCAATATGTTGTATTTGCCCTTTGATAGTGCTGTACCGTCGTATGCAAGATTAGTTCCATTATATATTACTGGAACACGATCATCAAAATATATGGAATCTGGTGCTACAATGTTTCTCTACTCTGAGGTCATAGAATGAGGATGGTTAATCAATGTATATGTAACCCCCCCCCCCCCATGCAGACACCATTGTTTCCATTAGACAGCAGCATTTAGATCTCAAAGAGAATGTTTTATCATTAATTCACTCAGATATTTTAGTGCTGGCAGCCTAAATCATCAACCATCTGCAAAAACAGACTCCACGAGTCCACCTCATACCACAATCCACGTTCTAAATAATGGAGAAATAAAAGAGTTACTTTGACTGTCCTGAGAAATAAAGTCGGTCAGGGTGCAAAACAGCAGCAAAAACTTTAAGCAGGGTGAACTGCCCAACAAGGTGACAGAGAGAAAGAAGAAGCTGCTGATCCATTCAGCAATGTGGTATCCAACCAAACTGATATGCCTGTTTCTGGTTTGGATGTCACCTTTAAAGGATCAGCAAAAACATTATGTTCATAGACATTGAAAGTGGTGAGGTTGTTACAAAATACAATGCATATCATTCATGACATTCTTCCCATTGTACAGGGAACACTTTCTGAAAAAGTAAACCAGAGTCAAAATGCTCCATGTGGCAACAATATCCCACAGACGTCATCCCAGGGCATCAGCAGGACACTGGCTATGTCTATTAAACAGCTTATAATATATAAGGTGACGTAGCAGAATACCAATATTTCACCCTACGTCTGCTATACAGGTTTCACCCACAAAGGTATGAAACATTCTACTTCTGGCAAAGCTGAAGGGCTTAAGCAAGCAGGATCAACAAGTGCTGTTAAATGGAAAGCTCTGGTGTCCACTTTTTTTTTTTAAGGGAAATTACTTTTTACTTAACAAGGTGTATCTATGTTTGGCTAGATAGCTAATTTCAGTAAGAAGCCATTATATTAAAAAAAATTGTGGAACTATCTAAATATGCTGCATTCTAAACTCAAATGTTGGTGAATCATGAACTAAAAACTTCCACCCAGTATACTTTTCAATTAATTAAGCATATACGCCACTATATTTAAACTTATTAATAGTTGTGGTCACATGACTTCTGCTGACCCCGCCTCGGTGGTGCATATACTGTATATGTATATATATATATATATATATATATATATATATATATATATATATATATACATACACACACTAGGGGTAGGCAGCTTAAAATGGTTTGATTTTGTGTCTATGGAAAAAGGCTTTGCAATAATTTTAATGTGGATGTAGCAACTTTTTAAAAATTAACAGTAAATATTAAATATACCTTGATGTACAGTATTTAAAAGAGTAACTTTATTTCTCCAATTTCCAGATGAACTTTGCTTTCACAATAAAAATGACTAGAGGTGATGAACAAATCAAATGCATTCCGATTCCACTGATCATCTTTAAGAAAATAATTCTTACAAAAATTCAGTGGTTTGAATGTTAAACTTCAAAGGCCTAGACATTTCTGCAGGCCTTGGTAAAATGTCAAAGTTTGAAACATGTTTATAATCATGTCTACGATGCAGTTACTATGGAAACAAAAGTCTCCATCTGGATGACACTGAAAGCAGAGTTCTAGTGGTACCCAAAAGCCATCACATGGTATCAATATCAGTGCCATAGATTTTTCTCCAAAAGCCCATATGGCTATCAAAACCCAAACAAACTGTACCGCTATTAACACTACAGCAGCAACATTTCTTAGATTGGCCTGATGGCATTCAAGCTAAATAATTGGATATTCCAGATATACAAAGAGCCATTTAAAATAGCAAGGTACAAATGACTCAATGAAAGAGGTAAGGAAGATGAAACGATATGCAAGGGTAGGGTCTTGCAGCAACAGCAGGTCCTATCAGCCTGTGCCAGGCTCCGCCTCCAAAGCCTATTGGTCTGACATCTTCCAAAGAAATCAGCCAACTGCACTCATCTGTTCTTACTCTGCAAAAGTGATCTTACTGGAGCTGCCCCATTCAATATTAAAAAAAAAACAAAACAATAAATAATAGATTTTACCTAGACGATGTTTTGCATATATCTACTTAACTATCCTTTCAGGTATGCCAATTTAAGATTCAGTTATGTCTTTCTAAAAACATTTTTGGTCAGGAAAACAAAGATCCTTAAGGCTAGGTTCACAGTGGGACGACGCATTGCAATGCGACGTTAAAGTCACAATGCAGCATTACAACGCAACAAAAAAGGTGGTAACGCACATTAATGCTGTGTTACCGTCACATACAGTAAGTACAGTAAAGCTTGCCTGTACCTGGTAATGTGTGCATTTAGAGGTAACGCACTGAAAGCAGTGAGTTACCATAATGCTACACGTTACAATACAACGCTAACGTTGCACTGTGAACGCCCCATAGGCTTATCATTGCAGTGCGGTAAGCTGCGTTATAGGACTTTACAAGACTGCTCCGCAACGTCCCACTGTGAACGTAGCCTAACTTGTCAGGAATATCTAAAACTGTCAAAGGGAGTTTTAGCCTTTAGGGAGTTTTAGCCTTTTAGTCAGTTTTAAATTCAGTTGAATGATCTGTAAATGTGTAGGCATTTTTCAAAAAAACAACAACATTTTGCAATTCAAACATCTTGTGCATGATCGTGAGAGTGAAATAGGGGAAATAAATTTAAAGTGACAAGAACATAGTTCATTTTTTTAGCACTACAGGTAAGATATTAGGATGGTGAGGCTTAGCTTCAAATGCAAATAACTTTAATAAATAAAACTACAAAAGAAATCAAGTTTGGAGGAAAGAACCAAAACCTCCTTTGGCAGTCATAGCTGATTTGACAGTTGGTCCATTAGTTTTACATATCAAACTGTCCCTCTTTAATAAGCGGCGTCCGATGAGAAGCCACAAGGTCCATCACTTGTGTCCCAGATATGCTCCTAAAGTGATGCAGGCTCCAACAACGGCAATACTTAGGATGGTCTTGATGGAGAGCCAGGAAGGGTCAAAGGGCGGACGGACACTGCTGCTATACAGATCAATGAAAGCCTCCTGTAACAAATAATAAAAAGTAGAATTAAATCTCTCATACATAAAAATAACTGAACACATTTTAATAGTTTGATGCATTTGCAGATTGTATTGGCATTAATATCTTTTTTTTGTCGTTTTTTTTTTTAACAGCTAAAATTATTAAAACTGTAAACAACTATCAAACCTACATTTTTTTTGCACCTGCCCTTACAGATCAGCCCTGGTATGTGCAAATGGCTAAAAAAGCAAGACAATTAAGATATTAAACAACAGCCCACCGGAAAAATTAAAGTTAGTTCACAGTGATCAGTTGCACTGCAAGCTTTGCATTTAAAGGGAACCTTAACTGAGTAGGATATGGATTTTTCCTTTTAAAATAATACCAGTTGCCTGACTCTCCTGCTGATCCTGTGTCTCTAATACTTTCAGCCACAGCCCCTCAACAAGCATGCAGATCAGGTGCTCTGACTGAAGTCAGACTGGATTAGCTGCATGCTTGTTTCAGGTGTGTGCTTCAGCCAATACTGCGTCAAAGAAATCAGCAGGAAAGCCAGGCAACTGTTATTGTTTAGAAGGAAACATCCATATCCCTTTCAGTTCAGGTTCCCTTTAAGTCTATGTCCAGTTTCCATTGCAGTTCACACTCATAATGCATGCGACCACTGTGAATTCAGCCTAAATCAAAAAGTAACCAGCAATGGTACAGAATAGATCAATAGTATTGAGTAACACTTTAACAATGAGCTCCAACTGAAAGACAAATGAATAGTTTTAGGCCCGGATCACACACATCTGCCGACATGTCAGTAAAATGTTTCTCTGCAAGCATGCAGAAAAGCATTTGACATCTTCCAGCGAGTTCAGATGTTTCTCACCTCCACAGAATGACACGCACCAGTAAGCGAACCTGGAAGCCGCACGTTGCTTCCTGGGCCAGTTGAAAGGACGGAAAAATCGGGCTCGAAACACAGAGTTCACGCAAATGATGATAAACTACAGGCACTGCCCATTCAATTGAATGGACAGCAATTTAACCACGAGCGCTGTGGATGGCGGGAACCAAACCGCAACCACCCATCTAGACCAACCCTTAACTGGTTTGTGGTCCACGGTTCTTACCGTAAATTCCAGTAAATCTTTTTTTTATTATTTTATTGAGACCTTGTCACTTTAATTTTTTTGTTTTTTAACTTGCAAAACTTTTTTTGCCCAACTTTATTGAATGATTGTTGCTATTTGCTAGCAGCAATCATTCACTTCACAGTACCGTGCATGGAGGCGTGCGATGGAGGTTTTTAATGGGGGATGTAGATTCTAAGGGCTAAAACCTACAGCAGCACTAATTAGGACGTACAGTCTATGTCCTAAAACAATAAGCAGTTAAAGAAAAAAGTTCAGATTTAAAAATATAAAATTCATAAGTTTATTAGATATCTTTAATATAAAAGAACGTACAGCTTATAATTAAGCTGAAGTGAAAATAAACTGTTGAAATAAAAAGTGAGTAATGATGACCTACTGAATTTATTATCTCTTTCCCTCTACCAAGAATGCTCATCACAGCCACACAAATGTTATGACCCCTAATTATAAGGACAATTGCACTGCAGCCGAATGCTGGGAATACACGGTTTGTTTTTGAGGTGATTAGATGGTTCGATAGATAATTTCCGACATGTCCGATCTCCTTCCGATCCTTTCGCCACTCGATTTCTGATAGAAGTGAATGGAAAAAGAAAAGAAAAACGAGCGGAAGATAAGAGAATCGACTGCAGAATCAAGCAGCAAAAACGTTCGAGAGGCGAATCGAGTAACTGAGAAACGAACCGTGTATTCCCAGCATTTAGGACAGAAAGGCTGTGATTTACAGGACTAGAAACCCTTAAAGTGAAAAATGAATGACAACAATTTCTAAGTAGGATTAATTCTATACCGGTATTATACAGGTTTATTTCATCATTCTAAATTTTATTTCAGGTACACCTCAAAAGACCACAAGTTAATCAATGAGGCCTCAGATCAGAGTAGGCTCCATCAACTAACTTATGGCCTTTTACACTGTATGTTCTTTCATTAACCACCAGTGACTTTCTAGACCAATTTATATCTATGAGCTTAATTATCTTTTTGGAATAAAACCACTCTTTTGAGGCTAGGTTCACAGTGGTCAGTTGCATAACGCACGCGTTATAATGACTGTGAACTGCACATAGACTTTAATACTAAGCCTGCATGTAGCGAGTTAGAATAATGTGATCAGTTACAACGCATTACTGTGAACAGGCCCATAGAATTATATGGGCAGTGAGTTGACATGCAGAATTATTATGAACAGGGCCTGAGATTTATTTGGAGCAAATTAAGAAATTGTATGCAATGACGTAGCTTTCCTAATTTTAGGTCTCCCATGTAAAATGACAGCACAGATAACTTTCTTATTGTCAGCTGCATATGATCAAAGATAAACTTAAATCAAGTGAATACATAATTGAAAGGTCAGATGTTCTCCTGTGTTAGGTTTACTTATAAGAGGTGTCAGAGGCCGAGCATAAAACAAATGCCATCCTATTTTAAGCACCTTTCATCAGGTTCCAGCCTTTGCAAACTTTAAGCCACAGAATTACCAGCAGAGGGTGTGAAAGAACTGTCTCAGCTCTAAATCACTAAAATGGATACAGACACAGAGAAGAGAGTACATGGAGTGCTTCAATCATCACTAAGCTGTGGCACTGAGACTGGCTTATGATGAAAATGGAAACTTGTAATATTACTGGCCTCCTCTTTCCTGTCTAATTAACTTCATGTCTGCAGTACTTCCAGATTATGTTATGCTTGATTATTACATGAAGCACATCTGGGAGTGGAACATTTTCAGCTGCTCTTTGACAATTAGGTATCTATGGATTTCCTTTCAGATTAAAAATGCTGGCAAAAAGCATGGAATTTTTTTTTTTTTTTTTGCATAGTCCCACAATGACAAGGCGAATGTCACTGACTAGTTTGCTGCAATGAAAGAATAAGGATCCATAAGTAGTAAGGATTTTGTGTAAGGATACGATGGAACACTGTAAAGCTGGAGATATGTACTACATACAGCACATGGGTATAGTGAAGGGATTTACTTTTAGGTAAAACCTAACAGGAAGGCTTATCAAAGCGGACTATTATATGCAACACGCATGAAAAGTTTTTAACCACTTCATGTGATGGGCTGAATTAAACAAGTGAACACGCATGTGGACTTTTTGCTTCTGGTGGGTGGGTACTTATCCGTTAGCCGGGCGCATCCGGCAGGTGACGACAAAACTCCACCAGAGTTACATCTTTCCCTACTATCCATGTCGGCCTGGAGGGGGAATAGTAATTAGCGCCACCTGCCGGATGCGCCCGGCTAACGGATAAGTACCGGTGGGTGATTTCAAACATAACTAAACCATGAAAGATCAGCAGGATGCCAGACAACTGGTATTGTTTGAAAAAATAAATACATAAATATGGCAGCTTCCATATCCCTCTCACTTCAGGTATCATTTAAAGCACACCTGAACTGGGACAGAAAAGATGACTTTTACTTACCTTGAGCTTCTACCAGCCCCCCATAGTCTTTGAGGCCCCTCGGTGTTTTTGGGATTCCCTTTGTTGTACTATTGTCCCTCTCAGAAAAATCTCTGGGTTGCAATACATGGAGTTGCACAGACGGAACCGCGCATGTGTAGTAGCAGCCGGCAAACCAAGACAGGTCAGAGATTTTTCTGAGGGAGACAGAGGCAGGGACCCTGAAGACACTGAGAAGCCTTAAAGACTACGAGACTGGAAGAAGCCTTAGGTGAGTAAAAATCATCTTTTTTTGTCACAGTTCAAGTATGCTTTAAAGTCATCAGGCAACCCCCCCCCCCCACCTTCCCGCCACTCTCGCCCTCCTTACCCGGGGCTTCCTCAAGCCCCTTGCAGTTGACATGTCCCACGCCACAGCTGCTCTGCTCTCAGCCGCTGGCCCGGGGTCCTCGCACAGTGCAGAGGCTGACCTCAAGGTTGTCTCTACACAGCGTCGCTGTCAATCGCCTGTGCAGTACACCGCAGACAACATGAACTTGATTGACAGCGGCTCTCGTGCAGGTGCACTAGATGAGATCGGCCTCTGCACCAGCAGGGACCCCGGGTCGGAGGCTGTACGCGGAGCTGCGGCGTGGCACATGTGAGCTGCAAGGGGCTGGAGGAAGCCCTGGGTTCTGTGCTGATAATATTCACTTCTATAGTTAATTTGAATAGTAGTAATCATTAACACACAGTTTCCCATCGCCTTTTTGCATCTCTGTGGTTGTCCTTGATTGGTTTTGTTGTGTTGTATTAATTGTTATCTATAGCACAACAACTCACATGTTATCTATAGCACAACAATCCACGTGCCGAACCTCGCCGCTGTCCCGCATGGCGCCCCATCCGTCACTATGGTTACTTCCTGCATGCACATCTCATGATGTCAGATGTGTATGCCGGAAGTAACCAGGGTGACGGCCCGGACGCTATGCAGGAGAGCGGCAAGGTTCGGCGCGTGGTCAAGGCCATGTGAGTTATTGGAAAAGAGGGCCACGAAGCACAGGACGAGGGGGGGGGGGGGGGGCTGGTGGGGACGTGTTGACACAAGAGGGTAAGCTGGTTACAAAGTGAATGAAGGTAAAGAAATCGGAACTTCTGGAAAAATTTAGAAACTCATAGCGGTATGAAACTATAAATGTGCCCACCTCCATTATGTATGTCTTCTTCCTGCACACAGCAATTATGAGTCTCACTTTAGTTGTTTATCACACAGACAGACCCCGGCATGAAGCATGCTTTACTCGCCTACAGCAGTGAGCTTGGAAACAAATATGGGAATGGATTCTCTGATCATCCTACATCTCATACTTGTTCCAAATATAAAGCAATTAATGAGCAACATACATTTCACCATTAATATTAACAACCAACCATAAGGTACAATTAATATTCTGTACATTGCTTAGGGTAACTAGTTCAAAAGGAAAAGAAAATATTTATGATACATGCTATGGAAGGAGATAATTAAGTGACAGTAAATCTTATATGATAGGCCTGCAGGAAGCTTCACAAAATGCACAGATTTATATATAGCCTTCACAGCCTCCCCCCTCCCCCCCCGCGAAAAAAAAAAATACAAGCCCTAGATTACATTAGCAAAATTAAATATTATATCTTGGTATATATATATATATATATATATATATATATATATATATAAATATATATATATATAAAGAAATGGCTTTTTGGAGGTTATCATTATATGCTTGGGTATACCTCCTCCTCTAAATACCTGCATGAAGTTGGTATATTAACTAAGGAAAAAACACAGGTGTTCAATAAAATGTGAAGGCTTTTTAGATTTTATATGCTGAAGCAGCACCAGAAACCTGGCAGTTGCAGGAAAGTATCAAAAATCAATGGACCCCTATGAGAAACAGACGTTCCTTTATAGGTTTATATGTATTGTGGTCCACTTTTGCACTGAGATGTTTTACGTTTACAATGTGTTGAGCATATGGATTCAATTGTGCATACCAGTATAAGGTAAAGGTTACAATACAAAAAGCCATCTGAAAACCTGAATGCAAAACCGTGTATGAGGACCACACCACCCTGGCCTTTATCTTCTATTTCACAGACTAAACAGTCTGAATTGCCTGTGACATGAGGGGATTTCGCTATGCAGTGTTCAGAAGAGCTGATTAGGTATTGGGCTGTGGTTGCAGCAGCAGCATGGAACACAGCCTCTAAGAAAGATGCACACATGTGAGACAGGCAGACAGACAGATTGTGCTGTGAATTGACGAGGTACTGCTGTATGAATCAAATAACTATCACTACTTAACAATGCTTTCTGGATACACGAAACCAGCCATACGGTTCAATACCAGAATCTATACACAATTCAGTATCTTTTATCCATTGACGACTAGCTTCTATCTCTTACAGTACAGAAAACAAATAAGCAATGTAAACTAGAAGCAAACTCTAAAGATTATAAAATGCACATGCTCTGCTAGGTACACTACAAGTTAATAGAATACAAGACACCAAAGTGAACTAAACGCACAAAGGAACACAAACACACACACAGTCATACTGTATCTTATAATTATTTAACATGGGAAGATTTATCAAACCTACAGCATCCAATATGAAACAACCACCGTGCAGCAGATCAATTCATAAATCTGCCATGAATCTCAATTCATAAATCTGCCAGGATCAACCCTCCCCCCCCCCCCTCCCTTTAGGCCTCTTGCGCACTACATGCGACTCCATACACTCCAATTTTTGATTCTGATTAAAAAAGTAGCAGCATGCAGTACTTTTTTTTTTACTCGGAATCAAAAATCGCATTGAATAAAAAAATCAAAATCGCATGTAGAATGCAAGAGGCCTTGGTCACACCAGCTCCTCACAAATTGCTACTCTGAAAGGAAAATAAAAACACAAATCAGTTAATATATACTGTATATAATGATGGATACACTGACCCCCTACTTAAAAAAGAAAAAATTCATAACAGTATGACTTGCAGATAACACCCCCCCCCCCCCCTTTTTCTTTTTTCAAACAAAGGCCCATATTAATAGCGTTCCTTTTATAGTGCTATTCTGTTGCCACCCTATTAAAGTGTGTTCACACTAAACTCAACACCTGGGATACACCCTCAGCAGCACCTACGATTCATCCTCTGACCCCCTAAGCACAATGCAAAACTGACACCCAAGCACCCCAGGATACAGATGCAAGCCAGGGAACAGGAGCTTGCAGATAAACCAAGATCTAAGCAGGTGGTCAAAAATAATCGCATACAATGTATTTAATAGGGAATTCGCATGCGGTATTTGTATGTGAATATTCATGCGACTTCGCATACGATTTTGCATGGAATCAATGGAAAAGCACACAGGCACTGCCATGGTTAAATTCGCATACATCGTCATCCATGTGAAATCATATGTGAATTTGCATATAACGGCATGCGAAATTCGCATCCGCATGCAAATTTTTACCGCGCCGATTCCCACCGCACAAGTGGAAACGGGCCCTAATACTTTTAGCCACAGCCCCTGAACAAGCATGCAGATCAGGTGCTCTGACTGAAGTCAGACTGGATTAGCTGCATGCTTGTTTCAGGTGTGCGATTCAGTGACTATTGCAGCCAAAGAGATCAGCAAGGCTGCCAAGCAACTGGTATTGTTTAACAGGAAACATCCATATCCCTCTCAGTTAAGGAAACCAGCTGTACTGTACATATAAGAAGAACCGATACTTACCCGCTGCTGCTTCCTCCTGCAGCATAAACACGTGCAAATCCCTCGCCGTCCTCCCGCGGTCTGCCATTCAGCCGCGATCAGCCCCGGTTATTGGCTCAGTCACGTCAATCTGAGCTACTGCGCATGTGTTTATGCTGCAGGAGGAAGCAGCAGGTAAGCATCGGTTCCCCTTATATTTACAGCTCTGGTACACTTTAAGCTCTATGTAATTACAATAGTAAAATATCAGTCATTTTTACCAATGCTTTACAATGTCCTAACCTGCCCCCATTCTCTCTTGAAACCTCCCTATATCAATGCCAACACCCCCCCCCCCCCCCCAACTAGTATGTAATGCCTGGTCGTGCCCACTATTTGTAGCTGTAATTAGTATAGAGTATAGCAGGCAGCCCCAGTGCCCGCTATTATTATTTCCTGTTATAGCTGTATAATCATGGCTATTAACATGGGCGCCTGCGGTACCGGTTTCAATTATGGACATAGCTAATACCGCATTAGTATAACAAAAGCCAAAAAGCAGTAATCACTCACAGTGTTCCTTTTTACTAAAGTCAAATTACTAAAAAATGTATTCTGATTGGTTATGATTGCTTCCTGCAGTATATATTTCCTTACATAAAGGGCCTAACACACATATTTTCTAAGAACTGATGTACCATTACATAGAGTGTACAAAGCCATCATAAGGTTCCGACAGCCAGCTGTGTAACCAAGGAGCTTTGAGCCTTTTACATGAGGCCCCTCAAGCATTTGGCACAACAATTCATATGGCGCACCTGTAACTGGCAAACACATCCACAGTATGAGAGACAGTGTATGCAGGGGAGGGCAACAGTTCATTAATAATTACCACTATTTAAAGCATATACAGAAGTGATAATTACCAGCATAGCAGCATTGAAAAGCTAATACTGTGGTTGAGGGAGGGACCCTAGCGAATCCCTCTGTTCCAAGGGTCCCAGTGCGGTTGCATCCTCTGCATCACCTATTGCTACACACTGCAGACAGCAGCTAATATCGGCACACTCACAAGACTTGGCGGGAAACTTTTCCTTTAACATGAAGCTAGGGTTCTACAACAGTCCTGATGTGAAGCTGTGCACTTAATTATCATGCTTAGGGCCTGTACACACTGCTGCGCTTTTCAAATCGCACGCGCTTTTTAATCGCAAGGTCTTTTGAAAAATAATGAAAATCGTGGAGACCTGTACACACTGGGGCGATGCGCTTTTCCTATTCTCATGAAGGCTTGCGATTTAAAAATCGCATGCGATTTTAAAAGCACAGCAGTGTGTACAGGCCCTTACATAAATATTTTTCCAACACTCACTCTGTGCCCAGTCTGGCTGAACTCTAACCTACATTTAAACTTTACAATGCAGCTTGCAACTAACAAAGTCTGAATTGAATGTGGTTAGGATTGTGTAAAGCCAGACAGAAGAATGGTATTCATTGATCATTTGAAAAAGGGGAAATGTAGAGTATCTTCCTGTACTTGTGAAAGTTGTGTGTGGGTGGTAGGCAGGGCTGGGATGAGGAACTGAAGACTTCCTTTCAATACCTGAGTAGAACAGCTGGCTGATAGGAAGTGTCATTACTTCCTTCTCTGTGCTGGACAGGATATCCTTGTGGTTAAGAATGTGCTGACTGAAGCACTGCACAGACTGTGAATGAGAATGGGAATTCCTCACTTCATATCTGTAAAGTAGTAAAAAAAAAAATAATAATAATAATCTCCACTGACCACGTGTATTACACACACTGTAGTGTAATCTATATGTACGGTTGAAACATTTTTTGCACAGTGTTTAAAAGAATGACTATATATAAACTGACAAAAAGATTAAAAAAAAATGAGTGCCCTGAATTACTGATTTAGGGTCTGACTTAAAATCACTTAAGTCCTCTTTGATCCAAGTTGTGCCAGAAATGTCCAGTCTGGGGTGCAATATGCAAACAAATTTGGATCATATGACTATCAGGATGAATGAAACTGCGATTATATCTGGAAAATGTTTCCAAGCCTCACCTGGGTCACATTTAACGCAGTCAGGTGCACCCACAGTAAAGGTGGCCACACACCATACAATTTATTTTGTTTTTTTTCGATTCGAGAATTCTGCTAGTCATATTCAGGTGATCCTGATTTGGATACAACACACAGACATTTATTTTGCTTACTAGTCAATTAGGCCAGTTTGAAAAAACAAGGTCTTGATTGACAGACAGCACGCAGTGCCGTCCATGCACACGCCTATGTATGCAAGTCCCAATGTCCACGAATGCCCGCACCCAGAGCTGGGACAAGGTCCTCCAGCACCCAAGGCTGAGACACCAAAGTGCGCCATTCCATCCCTCCCACCCCAGCCGTCACACACTGATTGCTAGTAGACAGAGGTGCCACAGGAGCCCACAACACCTTAAAGGATACCCAGAGTGACATGATGAGATAAACATGTGTATGTACAGTGCCTAGCACACAAATACGTATGCTGTGTTCCTTTTTTTTCTTTCTCTGTCTGAAAGAGTTAAATACCAGGTATGTAAGTGGCTGACTCAGTCCTGACTCAGACAGGAAGTGACTACAGTGTGACTCTCACTGATAAGAAATTCCCCTTTTTATCTCTTTCTTGCCCTCAGAAGCCATTTTCTGCTAGGAAAGGGTTTTATAGTTGGAATTTCTTATCAGTGAGGGTCACACTGTAGTCACTTCCTGTCACTGTACAGACACGTCTATCTCATCATGTCACTTCGGGTATCCTTTAATCTCTCGTTATCTGGCTTGCAATCACTGCCATGTATCCCCTTTTCATATTTATCTCTGCTTCAAACACGATAGGGGAATGATAGCTGAGTGAGTTGTGTGCCCCTCCTTCACTGCGCTCTGAGGCCGAAGCCTCTCTCGCCGCTGCCTCGACCCAGCCCTGCCCACACCCATGATAACCCGCGCACGCCCTTCTCCACCTGCACACATCTATATGTGGCCCAATTTTCAACAAACACAACCATAACTCCATTGCTATATCAATAAACCATGATCTAATTTTTGGTGTGGGGTTCTGAGTAGGGGTTTTGTGATGCTGACAGGGGGTGCTAGGTAGAGGGAATTTGATGCTGGCAGGGGTGCTGGCTGCAAGTAATGTGATGCTGGCACGGGGTTCTGGCTGGGGGTAATGTGATGCTGGCAAGGGATGCAGGATGGGGGTAATGTGATGCTGGTAGGGGATGCAGGGTGGGGGTAATGTGATGCTGGCAGGGGGTGCTAGGTGGGGAGATGTGATGCTGGCATTAGGTAAGCGTAAATTTCTTGGACAACAGGGGAGAGGTGGTAGCTCTTCCTAAGACAAGCTGCATCTGAATGACCAACAGCATAGGTGTGCAATAGGGCTGCACGATTTTGGGTAAAAATTGAAATTGCGATTTTTCTGTCAGAAAGCTTTGGCTTGTCCTAGTGTACAGTGTCGTGCGCAGAGGGTTTTGGGGGGGGGGGACTGGGGTGCAGCGGCATAGCTAGCATAGTAGCCCCATTATAGGGAGTTTAGTTGCCCCAGTGTGGCTAGTATAGTGCTCAGGTATAGCTAGCATAGTGCTCCAGTATAGCTAGTATAGTGTCCAGTATGGGTAGGTAGTGCCACAGTATAGCTCGTAAAGTGCCCAGTACAGGTAGGTAGTGCCCCAGTATAGCTAGTATAGTGCCCAGTATGGGTAGGTAATGCCCCAGTATAGCTAGTATAGTGCCCAGTATGGGTAGGTAGTGCCCCAGTATAGTTAGTATAGTGCCCCAGTATAGTGCCCAGTATGGGTAGGTAGTGCCCCAGTATAGTTAGTATAGTGCCCCAGTATAGCTAGTATAGTGCCCAGTATAGCTAGTATAGTGCCCAGTATGGGTAGGTAGTGTCCCAGTATAGTGCCCAGTATGGGTAGGTAGTGCCCCAGTATAGTTAGTATAGTGCCCCAGTATCGCTAGTATAGTGCCCAGTATGGGTAGGTAGTGCCCCAGTATAGCTAGTATAGTGCCCAGTGTGGGTAGGTAGTGCCCCAGTATAGTGCCCCAGTATAGCTAGTATAGTGCCCACTATGGGTAGGTAGTGCGCCAGTATAGCTAGTAGAGTGCCCCAGTATAGCTAGTATAGTGCCCAGTATGAATGGGTAGTGCCCGAGTACAGCTAGTAAAGTGTGCAGTATAGGTAGGTAGGTACGCCGTTGCGGCCATGCCCGAGCCTGGCCATGATCCGCTTACCACAGCCGCTGCGCCGTGCCACAGAAGCAGTGCATATTTATGATGTTAATGAGCCGGGCAGCGGGGGAAGGAGAGTTCAGTCCAGAGCGGCACACAGCTTCTCCAATCGCTGGATACCGATGGTATGACGGCAGCGGTAGGCGGAGCTGTACTAGAGCGTACAGCTCCGCCTACTGACTCCGTCATTCCATTGCTATCCAGCGATTGGAGAAGCTGTGTGCCGCTCTGTACTGAACTCTCCACCCCCCGCTGCCCGGCTCATTAACATCAATAAATATGCACTGCTTCTGTGGCTCGGCACAGCGGCTGCGGTAGGCGGATAATGGCCATGCGGCCAAGCACTAAAGACCGAAAACCGCCGGATCCAGACGATCCCAAAATCGTCTTCACAGGAACCGCGGTTTTGGTTTAAAACCGAGAAATCGTGCAGCCCTAGTGTGCAATGCCTTATTTATAGGCTGAATACCTATTCCGCATTCAAAGCAGATGCATGAAATTACCATTAATGGAGGATGTTAGCTTCCACAAACAGTTTGCATGGAGAGTGTTCTGTACTAGACCCTTCCGCCGCGATGATGTCATCCATCTGGAATGAATACTACAGAGCGGAGGGGGATGTAAAGCGGCAACAGCGACACATACCCAAGGCTGCCGCGACATATTAATGTGTTGCAGCACATGGGTTGGGAACATCTGCCATAGCGTTACGCACTTTGCGCTAAAAGTGTCACCTTACTAGACTTGTTTAAAGAGACTCTGAAGCTAATAAAATTTGCCCTTTTTACCTTGTATTTCACTTCAGAAGTCTCAGCAGAGGTAAACCGCCACATCCTCCCCACAAAACGAGGGCTTTAGACCCGCAAAGAGATTTTGGGGGCAATCCGGGCAGCGCTTCCTGAAAGAGGCAGCGCTTTCTGCGTTAGCTCTGCCTCTACTGATGTCAATCGCCGCCTCTTCCGACCCCTCTCAGTCTTCCTTCACAGAGAGGGGCGGGGAGAGGTGGAGATCTGCACGGCAATTGACGTCAGGAGAGGAAGAGCTGCAGCTGAAAGCTCTGCCTCTCAGGGCAGCACAATCCACGACCAATATGGTTGTGGATGTTTGCCCAGTGATTTGGGGGGTCTAAACCCCTCATTTTGTGGCCGGGACGCGGCGGTTTACCTCTGCTGAGACTTCTGTAGCAAAATACAAGGTAAAAATGGAAAATTTTATTCGCTTCAGAGTCTCTTTAAAGCATACAGGATACACATGATGCCGTATATACATTAGGGCACTGATAAATCACTTATTGACAGGATTACTGACAAAAAGGAATCACTCCCTTACCTACTTTTTTCAAATATTATTAATTACATTAATACTACTTTATTATTTCTAACATAACAATTTATACATTTTCCAACTCACTTTTTTTTCTCATGCTGTTCACATATTTTCCTAATACTTTCTACACATCATTAATAAAGTTATCCTCATATTGAATCCTACTGTAGATTATTTTATTGGTTTTACAGAAATCGTCAATCTACCACACACCATACAAAAATATCAATCAGAAATTTCCACCACTCCCGACTGAGAAAAATCGAAAAAAATGGGAAATCTGTTGGGATTTCTTATTTGAATGAAAAAAAAAAAAAGCTTTCCATTATTTAATTTTCTGTACAACTTCTCATTTTTATTGAAATTGTCATAAAATCAGATCATGTTAACTACTTGCTGCATGCCGTGCAGCATATTCACGACCCTGCAAAATTCACAGGATGCACCAGGGCCGTGAAGTCTGCAGCGGCATGCAGCCGCTGTTCGCTCCCCGTTCGTGCGCGCACCGCCGTTACCGCCGCTTAGAGGGGGAGTTAATGAATGGGACCTGCGGTCCCATTCATAAATCTAAGTCCCCGATTCAATGAATACCACCGTCTACGAGACGCTGGCATTCATTGTATCTTCCTGTTGTTACACAGCCACGCATTACTTCCGATTCACGTACTTACGTAGGTGAATCGGAAATAATGACTGAGGACATCTTGTGGCCAAATAGTATATTGCACCAAAGTTGCTTTTTATTTAATAAAAATCCCCACACACACTGTTATAATTAACTATTTCCCTCCCACACCCTCCCATAGTACCCAAACTTTTTTTTTTTATTTATAAAAAGGGGGGAAAATGTACATTAAAAAAATATATATAAGTAGTTACCTTAGGGACTGAACTTTTTAAAAATGTATATGTCAAGGTGGTATATTACTATTAATTTTACATTTATGGGCTTGTAATTAGTAATTGACGCAAAACTGAAAAAAATGCACCTTTATTTCCAAATAAAATATTGGTGCCATACATTGTACTAGGGAAATTATGCATTTTTTTTCTTATTATTCATGTTAACATACATTTAGGATAAAATAATTCTTGGCATACTGTAATTCCCAAAGAAAGCCTAATTGGTGGCGAGAAAAACAAGATATAGATCATTACGCTGTGATTAGTAGTGATTAAGTTATTGGTGAAAGAAAGGGAGGAGCGCTGACAGGTGGAAATTGCTCTGGTCCACAAGGGGGAAAAACCTTCAGTTGTCAAGTGGTTAATGTATCGTGTGTGACCACCTTAAAGTGAATCTGTATTGTTAAAATCGCACAAAAGTAAACATACCAGTGCATTAGGGGACATCTCCTATTCCCATCTGTCACAATTTCGCCGCTCCCCGCTGCATTAAAAGTAGTCAAAAACAGTTTTAAAAAGTTTGTTTATAAACAAACAAAATGACCGCCAAAACCGGAAGTAGGTTGATGTACAGTATGTCCACACATAGAAAATACCTCCATACACAAGCAGGCTGTATACAGCCTTCCTTTTAAAATCCCAAAAGATCATTTGTGTGTTTACAATCTTCCCCCTGCAGCTATCATCCACTGAAGAGTGACATGCTGATTGTTTCTTCCTGCAGACAGCTCTGCCCGTGTCTGTAATTCCTCAGTATGTGACAGCCCAGCCAGCTCAGAGGATGATTTATCCAGCTTGTAAAAGGCAGCTCTCTACTCTCCCTAATAAGAGAGCAGAGAGGCTGCCTAATGTAAATAACACACACGGGAGTGTGCATAGAGGGGGCGTTGGGGAGGGGGGGCTGCATAACAGATCAACAACACTGAAGAGTTGGCAGCCTTCCAGACACAGGGCGACAAATCAGACACAGTAAAGATAAGTTGATTTATTACAGAGACGGTGATAGTAGAAAGTGCTGCAGTAAGCCAGAGCTCATTAGAATATGTTTAGGAACTTTTAGGATAGTAGAAAAAAGGATGACATTTTTGTTACAGAGTCTCTTTAAGTGTCTGTACTTGATTCCCCATAAGTAACGTAGTTACCACAACACCAGCCTCGACCACACCTCCTTAGTGACTGACCTCCAATTACCTACACCACCAGCCCCAGCCATACCTCACTAGTGACTGACCTCCAATTAACAACAACACCCCCCCCCCCCCACACACACACACACACACCTCCTTAGTGACTGACCTCCATTTAACCACACCACCAGCCACAGCCATACCTCATTAGTGACTGACTTCCAATTACCTACACCACCAGCCCCAGCCATAACTCATTAGTGACTGACCTCCAATTAACCACAACACCAGCCCCCGCCACACCTCCTTAGTAACAGACCTCCAGTTAAAGTGTACCTGAACTCTTGCACAGGACAGAAGGAAACCATAGAAAAATGCAGCCTGCTACAGCAGAAGCTAATTTGAAAGCACAGGATGTTAACAATACGTCTGCTTCCATGAAAGCAGGAAGTAGTACACTGCAGATTTATTGCAGGATTTCTATCAGCTGTAACAAAAATATTTTTCTTCAAAAGGTTATTATGCTGTTGATTTTCTTTAAGGCTGCTTACACACCAAGACGTTACAGGCGCACGTTAGTGCGCCTGTAACGCTCCCCCAACGCACAGCAATGTAACACAAGTGGGCTGTTCACATAGCCCACGTTGCGTTACATGTAACGCTGCACGTTCTCCGCAAAGTGCAGCATGCTACGGCGTTGGAGCGGCTAAAAGCGTTAGACTGTTTGCACATGCGCAGTGGGGGGCGGAGAGGAGGCGGGGAGAGCCAGCTACAGTAGCCGCGCACATGGCTACTTAATATTCACTGCACTGGCGGGCGCTGATTGGCCGGCGGGACCACGTGATGCGGAGTGTCTCGCTCCGCATCACGTGGACTCGCTTGGCCAATCAGCGCCACTCTGGGAGACATTATAGGAGTCGAGCCGCCTAACGCGGCTCACTCTACCGTCGGCTCTTGCAGCACCATACATTGTGTTAGGTGCACGTTATGTGACCTTAACGTAGCACCTAACGCAACGTCTTGGTGTGCAAGTAGCCTGAAAGCAGAGAAAAGGTTCTGAGTTGAGATTCTCTTTAACTTTTTATTTCAACAATCCTCCGTTAATGTCCTATGCAAAAGCCTCCTCTTTCAATCAGTTTTCATTGGGTTAAATGTTTTTATTGAATCTTTTGTGTTTGTTCGTGTTTATTCTCACTCTCTATATACAGTATATACTGTATGTTACAATGGGCATGATTCACAAACCTTTTTCACCTGTTTTCACCTTATCTTTGTTACATTTTTAACCACTTGAGGACCGCAGTGTTAAACCCCCCCTAAAGACCAGGCCTTTTTTTGTTAAATAGGCCACTGCAGCTTTAGGGCCAAGCTGCAGGGCCGCACAACACAGCACACAAATGATTCCCCTGCCCCCTTTTCTCCTCACCAACAGAGCTCTCTGTTGGTAGGGTCTGATCATTAGGGTCTGATCACCCATGTTTATTTTTACTTATACAAATATTATTGTTATTTTTTTAATAAAAAATACTATTTCTTTATTTAATTTTTCCCCTCCCTCCCCACAGTCGGCCAATCACAGCGATCGGCTGTCATAGGCTTCTGCCTATGAGAGCCGATCGCTCTCTGGTATCCCAGGGGGACAGCCGTGCCACACGGCTGTCCCCAGTACAGCGCTGTCTTAGATCGCAGCACTGTACTACCCTAATAGATGGCGTCTAACAGTCTCTGAGCGGCGCTTCGCCTTCCAAGCAGGAGATGAGCTCGCAGCCTGCGCAAGATCTCCTGCTAGCCCCATAGACGGCCGTTCACGCCAATCGGCGTGGAGCGGTCCTGGGGCTGCCACACTGCTCACGCCAATTGGCGTGGAGCAGTCGGCAAGTAGTTAAAGAAAACCTGTTATTAGAAAAAGTTTCCCTGGGGGGTACTCACTTTGGGTGGGGGGAATCCTCCGAATCTTATCAAGGCTTCCCCCATCCTCCTGTATCCCACTGCTCCTGAAATGGCGGGGATGTCAATATTTACCTTCCCGGCTCCAGCACAGGATCGGCTCTCCAATCGGAGATAGGCGGAAATAGCCGATCGCCGTCGGGCCGTTCTACTTCGCAGGCGCAAGTCTCCTACGCCTGCGTAGTAGAGCGGACCTGACGGAGATCGGCTATTTCCGCCTATCTCCATGCTGAGTGCCTCAACAGGGCCCCCGCTGGAGCCAGGGAAAGTAAATATATTAGCCATGTCGAGCCCGGATTGCGGGACACTTCGGGGGAGCCAGCGCTGGATTGCCTGCAGCTACAGCGGTGAGGGAAGCCTCATTGGGACCCTGAGGCTTCCCCCCCCCCCTTCCTACCGAGGTGAGTACCCCCCAGGGGACTTTTTTTTTTGTTACAGGTTCTCTTTAAGCTCCAAAAGAGCAAAAATATAATATAATTAAGGTAAAACCAGTAATATTGAAATTAAGCTAATCAGGAAGAACTTACTTTGAGTGATTATTTTGCTTGTAAATGTGGTGAAAGGTTATTTCTATCAATTATTTGATAAAGAACTCATTTAAGAGAAGTTTTGTGAATAGAGCCCAATGTGTGTCCAGCTTTAGACAAAGACACTAAACAAGAAATATATAAACTACATCTTGTATGCTTTTGTCTAATTGTTTACTTACTATACATACTATCATGATTCATAGTTATGATTAAGAAGACTGACAAGTACTGCATAATATGTGCACTCTCTATAGTAAACCTTACTTCCTCACCTTCCTGCCCTTTTACAATTTTCATGCCGATCACTTTCCCTTAGTAGACTAGCACTCTCATTTTCTAACCTTAAATGTGTGTGCTACTTCTGTGGTGTGTTATGCATACAGTTTGATCTGCACTCCACCTTTACCTCTGACTCAGAGGACTGCAGTAAAAATAGCGTAACTGTAGTGCTGAATATTATTACTCACATATAAAATAAGGAGAATTCACTACAACATACAGACAAATATTCACTATATGCGATACCACAGTTAAGTGAATTTTTGAAAAGTTCTCCCAAGGTATATTACGCTGAATCAGAATTTACTTTAGCTACCCCTAACAATTCAAAAGGCTATTATAAAAGAATGTATTTTGCAACCCAATCACACCACTTGACTTTAATCAATCCATCACAGTATGCAAATTCATGGCAGTGTTGAAGAGCTGTTCATTTCCATATTATGCCAAGCAGATGGTGGCACAGTAGGCACTAACCTACCCCTTTTACTGAGTTTTATCATTCTTTTTATGCTTGTACCATTTTTCCTATGCTCTGGTGAATCAGAGAGACTGCATCCAGATATTCAATAATATTAGAATGATTTTAATTACCCTACATTTCAAATGTCTAGAACAGACACCTGAAATGATTCACAATGTATAATGATACGCTTTACATCTGCTCCTAACTACAGTGTAAGTAGCCATGGAGTTTGCCATTTTTAAAGGCAGAACCTTCACGAAAGTTGGGAGTTTGTTGCATACATTAAAAAAAAAAAACAGTAGGTATAGGTATTCATAACAGTCTGAATCTCATCTCTGAAATGGATTTAAAGGTGCCCATTAACGGTACCATTTGTTCACCAAATGTGATCTTTCGATGTGATTTTAATGATTGAATTGTATAGAAACTTTGCTGTTTGCGAAGGCAATCCATAAGGAACAAATCTTTGGTTGATTGATAAATAGGATAAAATCGATCTGAAAGTAGAATTGTAGGATTGAATTTGAAGAAAGAATTGTTCAGTAAATGTGAACAATTGATAATTCCTTTCTGATTATGTTCAATTATAAAAATTGCATATTTTGGCGCATGTAAAACTATTTACACCTCTGAAAGCGTCTTACAATCTAGTGTTCCTACCACACTCAACACCCCCTGTGACATGTAACAGGTCTGAGATTATGTTACGAATTATGAACCTAGGCAATAGCATTCCTACTAGCCAAACAAACCAAACAAGTGGTTCGCATGACATAGCCCCGCCCAAGCAAATGTGTGGCTACTAAACAGCCTCCCAATGATCCCAAGCTAAGTAGGGTAGCAAGCCATGGAGGTGTATACTATCAATTCCAGCACTGGGTTTCTACTTGGGCACATCATCTGCTCACTCTTCCTCATCTTGCACTCGGATGAGTCCTCTAATGTATGGGGTCACATTATACCACATAATAAAAAAGCAGGGCAATAGAGTAGCCAGGCAGCTGGATGTCAGAGAAAACACAGTACTGGAGTAGAGGGGACCCCAGATAAAAAATAACAGGAGTGAAACTGGCATCAATCCCGCCAGCAGCTGCTCCACTTGTAGTTACATCTTTGCTTACCTTAGGCTCGGTTCACATTTGTTTTTTTCATGGAACTGGCCATACAGATCAGGCCATCAGGATCAGGTAAAAACTGTCAGTTTTTACAGCCAGTGTGCTGCAAAATGTCAGTTTTCTATTTGTTCCTACAGTATGTAGCAGCAAAACTTTCCATTTCCGGTCCGCTGGGCACAACGGTCCGGGAAAAAAGGTCCTGCAGCATTTTTTTGTCCGTTGAGCGGTAAGGACAATGGATCCATACAAGCGGATGGATGTGAACGGATCCATTGGTTAACATTGGATCCGTTTGCATACCGGTCTGCAAGTACAGTATACGTTCCGCTCCTTGCTAATGTGAACCGGGCATTATAGTCTTCTCCTATAGCGTTCCATCAGTACAGAAAGAACACTGTTGTGACACACACAAACAATTCAACTACAGTACAAAATTATTTCTACACTGCCCCACCTGGTGATCCCAGATGACCCATCAACCTCATTACACAGTAATTACTTGTGCACAATGCTTGCGAAATGCTATGCAGACATTTTCTAAGGGGCTTCAGTGACAGCAACACTTTTTCTATGTCAGTTTTGCTGCAATTGCTGTATAATATCTTAGCCATTCAGCATGGGACACCTTTATAACAGGTATTCTTACCTAGATACCATGCTTGCTCTTATGAGAAAGTAGGTAATACAACAGCCTTCATACAAACAAATACTGAATTACAGCTAATTAGTTATTTTTCTGAGAAGAGACTCAGAAGTTGCAAAAGCCGCATGTGGCTGAGAAGCCTCAGTCTGCCAACCGAAAGTACACACCACTTCAAAGTATCATGTACATATAAGGGCCCTATTTATGATCAGAGCGAGTAAATCACACTCTGATCGTAAGATCCTTTGATTTCACAAGTTTGCCATTTACTCTACACATTGAGTTCATGTTACAGGGGAGGTCAATAGTCAACTGGCTTGTTGTAACGATTTGTGTCAGCAAATAACAGAATTCTGATTATAGGTGATCTGCAGTATCACCTATAATGCAGATGTATACCTGATTATATGGTGATCTGCAGAATCACCTATAATACTGGTATATCAGAAGCTCTGGTGACAACAAATAGCAATGTGATTGGTGCAACAGTAGTACTGATAGGTTAGCAATACCTCACCAGAGGAGCTGGTGGGTACTAACAGTACAGCGCCCCTCACCAGAGTCAAGGGCCCTCTGGTGAGAGTAGAGTAGTCAGACAGATCGGGTTTGGCAAGAGACAGACAGATGCAGTACAAAATCAGAAGGCAGAGACAGGAAGGTATAAACAGGCAGAGTCAGCAGCAAGATCAGATGGGCAAAGGTACAGAATCACTGAGCAGAAGAATAGTCAGAACGAGCCAGAGTCATGCACAAATAATACACAGTAGTATAATGATTAAAGCTATTAAAACAATTCCTATCTTGTGTGAAATCCCCGGTTTCCTCCCGGATCAAAGCACACCGGAACTATCTAAGGGTCTGAGCACTAACACGAAGTATTCGCAACAGCAGACAAGTTGCGAGTGAATCAGCTAGGCTTTTGAAGCAGAGGAGACCCATCAGGCACGCCCCCTCCTATCAGTCAATGAGGAGTGGCGAGCATCTCCTCTGACATCAGCCGACGCGCCTCCTCCCCGCATAAAGGTCCTGTCTGTGCGCGCGCGACAAAGCAACCAAATGTGCAACTGACAGACCCGTCCTCGGCGTGCTAGACGCCTGAGGCACGGATACAACGCTAGACAGGGAGCTGGAGGCAGCCGCGGTGGTAGCGCTATTCACCGCGGCTGCCTCTCCAACATTTGTTACACTTGTATTCCAATAGGGTTACATGTCAATAAAAGTTACCATGGATGAAATAATACTTTCCCACTGAAAATTATGGTTCTTGCTATAGTGATTTTCCATATGCATAATTTGGCTCTAGTAACATCCTATGTTGGAATGAAAGAGCTCTTTCTGCACAGTTAGCAGTACAGTGCCCAACTGCTGCTGCCATGCCATTCTGACATTACTAAATGTTATGTATTTATAGAATACTGACATCTTCCACTGCAATTTACAGTGTATATAGTCATTTCATCACTTAGTGACTCTGGGCCCTGATGAGTCACTAAGGGACTAAACTAGTTGGGAGGAGCTTGGCAGGACTAGAGACGCTGAATACACATTGGTTGTCTTACATGCGCATTTTAAAACTACAATTGTAAATGCACTTTTAATATTTGATGGAATAAAGCAGTATTACACTATATGGACCTTTCTTGATTTTAAGGCTACTCATGACATCTGATGGTACATGGTGGACCCCGAAAGGGCATAACAAGCACTGCTGCTGGTCTTTGCTGAGTCAGCCATACCATTTGGTAAGAGGCTTTATTTGCATACCGCTGGGTGGTATGGTCTGGTGGTCTGGTCTGACGTGCTTAGATTACACTGGTGGTGGCTGGCAAACAGTAAGATATAAGCGGTGTTTCACTACCTCCTTTTTACATGAGAATTCAAGGAGGACCAGAAAGGCTGCTGTCATCTGGTCCGCTTATTATCAGCCTAGGAGTCCGGTGAGCGCTATCTGTTTTATGTGGTGATTGGTGTTTGGGAAAGGAGGAATGCTCCCAGATATAATACAGTACCTCACTATGTGTGCTCTCTATATATTTGTTAATTATATATTTTTATTATTTATATATATATATATATATATATATATATATATATATATATATATATATATATATATATATATATATATATATATATATATATATATATATTGAGGGATTGCTGATGATTAAAGTGCTAAAGAAGAGACTGCAGTGTACTAATTGGACTTAACTGGGTATTCAGTAGATTGGAGGATACTATTGACTGCTGAGCGCTAAACCTGTTGTATAACAATTTTCGATTGATTTCAGTACATTACGATTCAGCATCCAAAATTGCATGCGCAAAACAGCTGTGATCTGCAGATAGTGGAAATAGTTCTTCATAGGCAGCACGGTGGCATAGTGGTTAGTGCTCTTGCCTTGTAACGCTGGGTTCCCGGTTCAAATCCCAGCCAGGTCAACATCTGCAAGGAGTTTTTATGTTCTCCCAGTGTCTGCGTGGGTTTCCTCTGGGCACTCCGGTTTCCTCCCACATTCCAAAAACATCCAGTTAAGTTAATTGGCTTCCCCCTAAATTGGCCCTAGACTATGATACATGCACTACACAATACATGCATAGACAGATATGACTATGTTAGGGACTAGATTGTAAGCCCCTCTGAGGGACAGTTAGCGACAAGACAATATACTCTGTACAGCGCTGCATAATATGTTGGCGCTATATAAATACTTAAATAGTCTAATGAACCTGCCATAGTCTAAGCCCAATTTGGGGGAACCAATTAACTTATCAGTATGTTTTTAGAATGAAGGAGGAATCCAGAGAGTTTAGAAAAAAACTATGCAAAGAGGGGGACAACACAAAATCTTCAATTTGACTGCATATACTGATCAGGAAATATATTAATTGCTGCATAATATTGGTATGTAGCCCAGTCCTCCCACTGACTAAATCATTTAGAAAAGAATATTGTAAAAAATAAGCAATTTTATGAATTTAGTTATATGCAGTAAAGTTCCTCCTCTTTAATCCCTATCATTTAAATGGGACCTAACACTAAGTGATTAAGCTAGCCAAAATTTAACCTATCCCTAAGAAACCTCAAGGCCATCGCTCAAAGCATTGTTAAATCTAACCTTCCCAGACCTTTCTAATCTTGCATTTACATTTCAATTCTGAAAGTGTACCCAAAGTGATACCAAAAGTGTACAACCAAACTTGTCCTTAATTTATATATTAAAATGTACCCAACTAAGCGTACTACAATGTCATATATCATACCGTTCCACTAGTACTAAGTGGTAAAAGTCAAAGACCACCAAGCAATAAGTTTGGCTTTATAATAGAAGGCAATCTCTGTTCCACGCATCTACATTTTGCCAGTGGAGTGGCTTCCAGCCCAACGGTTTCTTCTCACGCAATGAAGGTGTGTGGGGAGCTGCACCCATGGCTGGGTGTGAATGGAAGGCATAGGTTTTAGCCGCCAGATAAACACTAAACTTCCTGCTTGGCGGTCAGGTTACATGGGAATTTTAACCATTCACTACTGATAATTTGAAAATGTTAAGGTGGTTTGGGAGACCTTTAACCAGGCTCCCTGGTGTGATGTTAGAGTACACAATCTTTATATTTTAGCTCAATTTGGTTTCTTTTACTTGCAAGTGTGTCAGTCTCTCTCTGATATACATAATTTCAATGGATGAATGCATGCTATAGATCTTATAGAGCAGAAATGCATCCAGTTGTTTGCCACACATCCATGCAAGCAAGCAATACTGCATTGGAGGTTCCGGTTAGTTGCCTTTTCTCAGAATAATTATAAAAAATATGGCAAATAATTACTTTGACTGAATCTCGCAAGAACATTTATCAAGGAACAGACACACACCAGAGAACAGACAATGAGAGGCTGGGCTATATTCCTAGAATTGCTGCTTCAAAAGGAAGCACCACCTAGATTTTGGTGTGTCGAGCTTCCTGTGCTGTGAAAGTTGCTGCTTTTCTTGGAATGAGACACTGTAGTAGTATTCTGGTGTAACCACAGCGCTAAAACCATAGAAAGATACCCTGTAAATAGAGAACCAAGACTAGAAGCATCAGCGAATGCCATTAATAAACTAACGTGTTTTCAGTTCTACAAAACATTACTATTTTTATTGTTAATTTTTGTTACTATCCTTTCTGTGTAGTACAATGCAAACTGCACAAGGAAACAGACATATGAAAGAGGTGCTGCTATCTCTTTGGCTTTTACCACTTCCTTCATTTCTACAAAAAGACACCTATTTTACATTAAAATACATACTCTTATCTGTTTTTTAATTTTAGATGCGTTGATAAACAGCAGCTTCTTTTCCTCAAATCTAAACGAGAAGTATCTCATATATAATGTATTTCTTGTATTTATATATAGCATCGTTTTACAGAGTACATAGAGCCATTAACTATCTATCTCTGTCCCCAATGCAGCTCACAATCTGATATGTTACAGGCAACGTACGAACGCAGGCATTCTATAAATTGCCTGGGCATTCTATAGAATGCCTGAAGCGACTAGACAAAGTACGAAATGCCCGTTTCACTACGTACTTTGCCTAGGCATTCTATAGAATGCCTGAAGTCGTTCAGGCAAAGTGTAGAATACTCGGTTCAATATAGAATGCCTGCTTTTTTCCCCCACACTTTGACTGTAACAGCTGCATACCTATGCTGTCAGTGAGGCTAGTGATGATGATGATGATGATGGGTGCATGCATGAAGTCTGATATTTCACGGTTTGTGGGAAAGTGCTGCTGTGAAAAAGGAGCCCTTCAGGTGCTGCCACCACCAAGGGGGAGCCCATGAGCAGAGGAAAGAGGAGAGAAAAAGGCTGGACATAAGTCGGGGGGGGGGGGGGGGGGGGTTTGAATAAATGCCAGTTGGGTTTTGTCAGTTGAAGGCTAGTGAGGGGGAGGAGCCTGAAAATCCCATGATGCAGCAAAAAAAATAAGTTTAGGGTCATGAAATAAGCATGCTTTTTTTTGTGAGAAAATAGAGGCAGAGAGACTAAAGAAGAGATCAGCCATTGGTGAGACTGACAAAGCAAAGTAGAGGCACAGACAAGAGAGCACTACTGAAATAAACTAAAGTAAGGAAGAGAACAGACATAACAGGAGAGGAGAGAGACTTTGCCGTACCTGAGAGAGGAGAGGAGTTTTTGCACTTTGCCGTACCTGTCTTAGGCATTCTATAGAATGCCTAGGCAAAGTACCTAACAAAAACAGACATTTCGTACTTTGCCTAAAATGGTCAGGCATTCTATAGAATGCCTGAATTTTGTACTTTGCCTATAACATATACAATAAAGCCAATTGCCTAGATGCCACTTATCAATGTATATTGGGGTGTGGCGCTGCATGCTTTGTGGCATGCCCTGAAAAAGGGAGACCCTGTGCGGCTCCCTAAACCACTGTCAGACTGAGTGTGGTTTCCGAGCACAATAAATATGTGCATTTACCGCTAACTTGGCGTGCTGATGCTGATTTGTTACCTACTAAATGCCACTTTGCAAACCACCATGTGTCAGATTGTGGAAAGAAAGCAGAGCACAGAGGAAACCTAAATGAATGTGTAGCGCTGTAAGACATAAGTGCTTATCACTTTAGCCACTGGCATAAATACTGGGCTCACACAATATCTGAACCGTTGCGAACAATAAGATCTAGCATCAGGTCTGTTTTGCCCATACAGATGTTTTTGGAGTTTTTTTTAAGTTTCGCAACAAAGAGTAGTCAATTCATTTAAGGTGTTTATACGCTGATAGATTTGCAGCAGATTCAACCATCAGATAGATTTCTGTCAGGTCGAATCTGACAGGAATCTATCTGATGTGTGCTACATACTAGGAACAGATTTACAATATATTTCAGAATGAAATCTATTGGAAATCTAGTAAAAATCGATCTGAAGGCATTACTGCACCATTAGATCCAACACAACTCTATGGGCCATCAATCTGCTGCCAGCAGCAGATCGACCTAGATCTTCCTGTAATGCCTAGTACACACTATACAATTTTCTGTAAGATTTTCTGTTAGATTTACCTACCAGATAGATAATTTCCAACATGTTGGAAATTAGCTATCTAACCATCTATCTGCCTAGCAATTAAGCATTCTCAGCAGGAGATAACCAGAAGACAATGCACCAGAGATAATGACCAATCTCTACCAGTACTTTACAGAAAAGCTGGCAGAGAAATCTAACAGAAAATTGTATGGTGTGTACTAGGCATAAGATAGATCAAATCGATCGAAATCAGCCACTCGATCGGCAATCGATTTCCAGTCGATTGAAGACTGAAATCGACTAGTGAAAACAAAAGCTGTAATCAACTAATTCATGTGGGATCTGAAAGAAATCGAGTTACAAGAACTGAGATCAATATGATATACTTGACATTTTTGTAGCTATAGGGGAACACATAAAAAAACAACATTAGTAAACCACTTTTCTCCCACAGGAAAGAGGCTCATGGTATGTCTATGACCAGTAGTTAGGGATAGGGTGGATTGTGCTACAGGTGGAAGAAAGCTACATGTCTGTAATGGTCAGACCAAACAGATGACCTTTCAATCTACTTTTAAACACCCCCAGGGGCACAAGTGTTTTAGTAAGGGGTTACAAAGGGCAGGGCCGAAAGTTTTCTAAGGGTGGTTCTAAAGGTTTCAAGGTGAGTTCTAGGGATGACCAGCTTATATCCTGTTGATCTGAGGCTGCGGGAGGTGTGGTGCAGTTGCCAGGGCCTAAATTGTGTAAGGAGGGCCCTTCTCCACTGCATGCACTTCAATCTGATTTTCGGAGTGTATTGAGTTTGCCGATTGCAAGAACAATGCATTCTCAGGCAAACTGTGGTGCTACATTTTCACTGCTTGCATTGAAATGCAATTCTTACTGAATTACAACACACAGCCTGCTGCATTTTTGAGAAGAACTTCATTCAATGCTATTGTATGTCCACATTGTTTCCTAATGCACCACAATTGGACCAAAAACACCGTTGCAATTTGCAATGCAAAAATGGCCTTAGTAGGCTCATCTTGAAGAGGATACTCTATCTTATAGATAACTAGAGGAGTGACCAATGAATCGGTGATATGTGGGAATGGCGGCGTTGGTTTGTTCACGGCCTGACAGTGGCATTCTGTACAAGCTGCAGGCAGGGCAGGTCCATATTGGAAGGCCTGTGTAAAGGGCATAGCAAAATTCCAGATGTGATGTGATGAAAGCATGAACTAAGTTTGGCAGATTGTCTGGGGGATATAATGCTTAATTTTTTCAATGTTCTCTGCTGTTGTGAAATGTTCCTACATTTAGCTGAAGATTTAATTTCTGAAGCTTAATTCCACATCAATTAATACATCTGAACTGCGTGCAAGGTCATAGCTATTTAGATCAGAGCTCTCTATCCTCAGTGGTGCTGACTGAGAGGGAGGCTGTTTTGCTGCCAGATGATGACCTCTGATGAAAAAGAACTTCAGTTTTGTCAGCATTTAGATTCAGCTAGTTGTCATTCATCTAACACCGTAGCTTAGCTAAGCAAGTGTTTACTGTTGGAGTACAGCCTGTCACACAAAAAACAGAGACTTGTCAGTAACCTTTGTAATACAAAAACTGTATACATGTTGCATTTTCACAGTGATATCATAGCAATGGCACAGCATACCGGTAATTTAAATTAACCCTGATGGACCACTATCCCTGACTGCCCAGACCTCTAAGCAGAAGCCACGTAAACACAAATTCCACAGTTTAACACTGGACTGGAAATTATAAAGTAATAACAATTATAATTTACACCGACTGTATTTGTTTCTCCTTAGTAGCATACAAATCAAAGAATAGTGTTCAGTCAGAATTCTAAGTCTGCAAATTAGCCTAAAGACACAGAAAGTTTACTGATTGACTCTACTTGGGAGAGCTTGCTTACCTTTGAAAACACATCAAGAGGTACAGAAAGGGATGAGTAGGCACAGTAAGCAAATGGTACCAGCTAGTGTTCAAGGAGGGGCCATGGCAGACAGGGTTAATTTACCTCTTGCCAAAGTGCTCCATCTCCCCGATACTTCCTCTTTCACAGAGGGAGCTTCCACTATGAAGGAGGAAGTACTAAGAGGACGGAGCACAGAGTGGCAAGAAGCAGTCATACAGATTATATAATGATTTGTATGTCTAGTGCAGCTAAGAAATAAAAAATTAGGAGCAGAGACATAAGTCTAATATTGTTTCCAGTACAGGAAGAGTTAAACTCCAGTTATCTATGCAAAAGAGCCATTGAGCTCCACGCCATTCAAAGTAGCATAGAGAGCACAGTCTTCTGAAGCTTGTTATCTCAATTGTCAATCGTATTCTATTTTTCTCTGCAGAGAAGGGTTCAAAGGTTCACTGGCCTGCTTTGTAAAATCAATTAGAATGCTGAGTAGTGTGCAAACTGCAAATATTAGAGAATGATGCAATGTTATAAAAATAAAAACTATATAACTGAAAATAAAAATATGATAATATTTTCTTTGCTACTAATGTTCTAGTAATTATCAGTACTACACAACCAATTCATTATATCATAATTTTTTTTCTCGCTTCAGTGTGTCTTTAAATTTACACCGTGTTTATGGATGCTTAAAGGATACCCCAACTGAAATGTGACATAATGAGATAGACATGTGTATGTACAGTGCCTAGCACACAGATAACTATGCTGTGTTCCTTTTTTTCTTTCTCTGCCTGAAAGAGTTAAATATCAGGTATGTAAGTGGCTGACTCAGTCCTGACTCAGACAGGAAGTGACTACAGTGTGACCCTTACTGATAAGAAATTCCCCTTTTTCACCTCTTTCTTGCTCTCAGAAGCCATTTTCTGCTAGGAAAGTGTTTTATAGTTGGAATTTCTTATCAGTGAGGGTCACACTGTAGTCACTTCCTGTCTGAGTCAGGACTGAGTCAGCCACTTACATACCTGATCTTTAACTCTTTCAGGTAGAGAAAGAAAAAAAAGGAACACAGCCTAGTTATTTGTGTGCTAGGCACTGTACATACACATGTCTATCTCATTATGTCACATTTCAGTTGTGGTATCCTTTAATTCTGACACACTGCATATATATTACTACGCCAGCTTCACACACTCCCGTGGCGATGCCCCGCTTGCTCACTCAGCTGTCCCTATACAGATAAGTTCTTCCTTGCCAATTTACTGGGCCCCTGACCCTGTGAGCCAATCAGTCATCACAGTGTGAGAACTGAAAAAAGTGCTCCAGTCCTTAAAGCGTTATTGTCACCATAAAAATCAAATTTCAACAGCAACTGGTCTGAGTGTATTAAGTGATAAAGATGCTAATCCTGCATTCAAAACTTGCAAAACTTTTTCTGCTGTTATGGTTTGTAGTTATCACATACTTTAGAAGCACTGGCCCTAGTGCCAAACAGTGCCAAAGAGTTGAATGCTGGAAGTTCTTTTTATCTATAATATATTCCTCCTCTTCCATTTATTTCCCTGCCTAGCTGCTCATCAGAAACACCCTCTGATCACTTGGGTTTACAAGCAAGGCTGAGGTGACTCAGTGATTGGATGTGTAAATAAAAAAATACAGTGCAGTTGTTAGTATACACCTCAGTGGGAATGTCTGAAGACTCTGGGAGGAGGGCAGCTAATGAATACACAATGAGCAAAAGAAGGGAATGGGGAAAATGAGAGTCAAGGAGGATATGATGTCAGCATTAGCTTGGCAAGATGGCCACTGCCTAGAATCGGATTTTCTGCTTTTCCTTTATAAAATTCACAGGAATCATTACATGGATAGCACAATACATCTGTTATGTAAGTAGAAGTAGTATTTATCTACTTATATATGTCGTTTTTTATTTCTAGGTTAGCATGGGTGTCGCTTGTTCTTTAAAGGACACCCGGCCTCACATGCAATTAACTTTTTCTCCTGAGTTTTCTCCTAGGTGATATTTTCAAAATAATCAATAAAATGCATTTTAAACCACCAGCAAGCAAGAAAATACTCAAAATAATTTTGATAGTACTTTTTCACCAACTTTTTGGTACTTTTTCAGTTGCAAAGTGCTTCAAAGTTATTTAAAATAGAAGATGAAAAATTATGTCCTAGGAGAAAACTCAGGAGAAAAAGGGAACTGCCTATGGGCCCCGATGTGACAATAAACGAATGAAATGAACAATTGTATCTCTCCTCCTCCTAAAAATGACTTTGTAAGATATTCCACAGTTTTATTTTATAGTTAAATCTACTTTTTAAAATTTTACTGTTTTATTGTTTTATTCAATGGCACATTCATTGAAGTATGCAAGAGCTAAAATCTATGAACTATTGACTTTTTATCTCTTTCCTGCTCTCAGGAGCCATTTTCGACTAAATAAGGATTTTATAGTTGTAATTTCTTATCAGTGAGGGTCACGCTGTATTCTGACCCAGTCCTGACTAAGACAGGAACTGCCACTTACATACCTGATGCTTTTAACTGTTTCAGGCAGAGAAAGAAAAAAAAGGAACACAGCATAGTTATTTGTGTACATACACATGTGTATCTCATCATGTCACGTCACCTCGGGTATCCTTTAAGGGGGCACAGCAGCTTGGCACTAAGGGAGGTAAACTTTAGGCAACACACTAATATTTCAGGGGAGGAAACACAGATTTAAAAGACCTTTCATAGTGTACTATTAGTAAGGGAACACTGCAATAATTAATATAACTTGAAGGATGCTTGTATTAAATTATTTTATATCCTCTGATCATGACTCTATCCTTCCAGACCAATGCTTAGCAAAAACTGTAACCCAGTATTAACTGTGCCTCCCCTCAACATAAGCCTTAACCATGTATTACCTGTGACCCTTCCCCATATTGGTGTACTCTGAATAGCAGAATTCTCTGCTTTTCATTCTTCTAACATAAAATATTAATATACTATCTGGTATCATGGTAGGATGTGTGGGGCAGAAGTGTGCACACTATCTCACCATCCACTCAGCACCACAGCCAATCAGAGAGGGGAGTGGCAGGAAGAAGCATGTGCAGAGCAGACAGACACAGCGCCACGGCCAATCAGAGCAAGGTAGAGCAGGAGTCGGTGTGTGCAGGCTGGAAGGACAAACATACACACAGCAGCTGGCTTAGAAACTATTATAGATATTACTGCATACATAGTAGTGAAGGGGAGAAAAAAACAATACACATTCCATCTCACTTGATCTTTAGGGCCCATTTCCACCGCTGCGGAAATCATGCGGAAGCCACAGAGTTTCCCTGCAAGCAAATCGAGTGGGGAAACTCTGCCATAGGGGATAATGATGCAATCGTCCAAATCGCTTGCCTTAAGTGATTCGGCCGACATTGCAGCATTTTGTCTCGCGGGAGACAGCGAATCCCATAGCAGTGCATGGCACGGCTTCCAGGATTCAGCTGAATCCTCACACAGGAAGGAAGTGCAGCCGAGCGTCTCGCAGGATACACGGCAGCTAGTGGCAACGGGCCCTTATTTCCAATGTAATTTGAATCCAACACTTCATGAATCTTTATCATTAGGTATTCTAGTGGTGGCGTAATGACGGTGACTTGTCATGTAAACACCAAAAGTAAAGACAAAAAAACAAAATAAAACAAGGGAAGAAAAAGAGGAGCAACATTCTAATCATCTCAGAACTGATGGTTGTCCACATTGGCGATTCAGTTTTCACATATAAATTTTTTAAATGGTATTACAAAGATGAAAGTTAGTGGCTAACTCTTGATTATGCGTAACGGCCCAGTTTTCTTCTACTCCATATAACGTAATTCAGCCAAAAGTTAAAATGATCAAAGGAAGTCATGCATTTATACCACATGATATTTTTCTTGTAAACATCAATATCTCTTTCATGTTTTTGTACATGCTTGCATGAAGACGTAATCTGCAACAAACAATGGAACACCAGAAACAAATACGTAAGAAAAGAGAAAAGCCTATAGCTAAATCCGAGCAGAGGGAGATCACAACAGCAAATGCATTTTTATAATCTGACCTTAATCTTTTCTTTATTTATGTAAGATGGCATAAGTCTAATGTATTTTAGCTTAAAGCAAGAAAAAAACATGGCAAATGATTTGTTAAAAACAGAAAGTGTAAGAGCATGCAGTGCTCACAATTATTTCTTTGTTGGGTGCTGCGATGCTGAAGCTATTGGGCTTTCAGAATCATTTAAACCCATTGGAGAGGCAATGTAACACTCAGTTGTGACCCAAGCACAGCCCCACAGCTAGGCACACCATTCTTTTCTAAGAAGAACCTGCTTACAGTGGCCTTGAAACCAGCCAAAGTGAGTCTGTGTAGCGTTATTAGGTCAGCTGAGAAGCAAAAGGTTTCAGACGTGTTTTGTCTGGAATTTTATTTTTAAATGTACATTAAGAATGTGACTCCTAGATTTCTTGCTTAATCTTGTAATATTGGACAGTTTACTATTTTCATTATCTCAAAAGAGGCAAAAGAGTCGGCACTACAGTAAACGCTGTTAGCAAAGGAGATGCTGCATTGACATGCACGCTCTACTGTCACTCTGGTGTCATAGGCGTGCTCTGATACTGGCAAGACAATTTTGTACAATGGAGAAAAGGAAAGGGAGATCGGCACTGATGATGAAACTTTTAATCCAGAGTGATGTATACAGATGCTTCAGCACGCAAAACACTTGCATAACAATTAGGACGGATCATGTCAACATTGACGCAATAGGTTGTGCAGACATACCAAATCTCGGAGAGTGGTGCGGTGTGGCGGGTGCTGGGCACAGATGCCCAGCACCCACTGCATGCCCAGCACCCACCGCACCACTCTCCGAGATTTGGTATGTCTGCACAACGTATTGCTTCAATGTTGACATGATCCGTCCTAATTGTTATGCAAGTGTTTTGCGTGCTGAAGCATCTGTATACATCACTCTGGATTAAAAGTCTTATCAGCAGTGCCGATCTCCGTTACTATTTTCCTTGCAACGCATTGTCAGGTTTAAATAATTACAAAGCGACTCCCGTGAGTATTTTTATTCAGTTTTGTTAAAAGGATCCTGAGCTCTGTCTAAAATCGTAATTTGGACTGACCTGGGTCCTCCTTCAGGCCACCAGGAGGATGCTGGGGGACATCGTAGGCTATGGGGGGGGGGAGGAGGGGGCTGGAGGAAGCCCCAGGTAAGTCCAAATTGCAATTTTATGCACAGTTCAGGGTTCCTTTAAGCATGACATTCAGTATTAGATACTGACATTTTTCCCCCTTTAATCTAGTTGATTTGAAATTTGATATATGAATATTTCCTGCTACCCCATGTGTGCAGCAGGGTGAGCTCCTAAGAACATATAAAGGCTTTCAATTAAAGTGTACCTGAGACCAAACATACATAAGGGTTTATACTTACCTGAGGCTTCCTCTAGCCCCTGTAGGCCATGGGCTCCCTCTGGTTCCTTCCATTCTACCACAGTCAGATCTGGTTAAGTCTGTGAATGAGCAAGTCAGGGTCTACTGCACATGCGCGACCCTAGCCAAGTGCCTCCCTTGCCCTGGGGCATTCTGCGTAGTTATAAACTAAACTAATAGTTTAGTTTATAAGTTAATTTCGTTTATAAGTTTGCTCCTGGCCACGGAAGTGCGGCCAAAAAGACGTGTAGCCAGTGCAGCACATGCACAGCAGTCCCTGACTACTTGGGCTGGCAGTGGGAGAACTGATGGGACCAGATGGACACCAAGTGAGCTCACAGACTACAAGGAGGAAGCCCCAGTTAAGTATAAAGCCTTGTGTTTGTTTAGCTTCAGGGTTACTTTTAAGGCAGCACCTGAAAATGTACACTAATTAGTCATTAAACAAACAATTTAGGTGAATAGAATCCTGTTAATTTACTTAATTATTGAAAACTCTATAGAGCACACAATTATTTTGCTTTGCAATTCAAAACCCATGAGACTTTGCCTTAATACAATGGATAAAGTTTAATCCCACAAAACAGACTGCTTGCGAATCCTAAGGAAAGGGATTTAAAAAAAAAAAAGTTTTACACTATAATTATGTATTTATAAAGTGCCAACATTTTCCGTGGTGCTGTACAGAGTAAGTAATCCCTCCCTTCAACTCCCAAGAGTCACATCATTTATAATGTATAAAAAAATCATTAAAGAGTTTACACCGTGATGTAAGCCTGTTATCTAGGTGATGTTTGCTGTGGGAGGGACAGTAATCTGTAAAAGAAGCAGTACATTTAAGGTCCGTACACACGCCGGACTTTAGGCAACGACGGGTCCGTCGTTGCCTCCCGCTGGGTGGGCGTGCCAGCGACAGTCCGGCGTGTGTACGCTCTGTCGTCAGACTGATACGGCTGTTCCTGAGCGATCCGCCCGGCGGATCGCTCAGAAACAGCCGTATCAGTCTGACGACAGAGCGTACACACGCCGGACTGTCGCTGGCACGCCCACCCAGCGGGAGGCAACGACGGACCCGTCGTTGCCAAAAGTCCGGCGTGTGTACGGACCTTTACACTGACCTGGGTTTAAAATGAAAAAGTAAAGGGCAGAAGTGATGTCACTTCTGGCATCACAGAGAAACAGTAAAAAATGGAAACCAGCAGAAATATTTTATTTTTTTCATATCACACTTCTCTTAAATAAATCTGACAGTGAACACTTAAAATAACAGAATAGGTAACCTAAATAAATACTTGCTAATTGGATGATTTGACTGACTGACACGCATGGTATTTTACACTGAAACTTAATTTTTAAAACATTAAAAGTTACGTATTGTTGCTTGTGGGAAGGGGAAAGATGGATTAGGGAAAATCAATTTGAAAGCAAATAGTACGTTCTAACAGTGTCTACAGTTTGTCAAGGTGACCATTATCTGTCAGTAAAGCGGTTTCAGTAATTATCTATGTCACTGGTTCCTAACTGGTGTGCCGCGACACATTCATGTGTTGCGGCAACACCGGATATGTGTTGTGGCGTTTCCCCGCTCTGCCTCCTGCCCGCTTGTAGGATATGTCCTCTACTCAGTGTATTAGAGCAGTGCTACAAGAACGTCAGCCATTTTTTTGTAGCCCTGCACTAACGACTATGAGCGGAGGGCGGAGACAAATCAGTAGGAGGGAGCCAGAGAGGAAACACTCGGAGAGGAGTGATCCCGGCTGTGGAGGGGTGAGTGAAAGGAGACCTGAGCTCAAAACATCATCTCATTGACCATCCCTAGTTCTAAGGATGATTTGCAGTTACAGTTTTATTATTAAATATGATTGATCTTCAGTTATGCATCTTCTTTGCAAGCCAGCATTCATTCTAAGTAGACATTTCCTTTTATTACCTTCTTTCACACTATACGGTATGTAAAATCTGGCCACAGTAACACACACAGAGGGAGCCCAACAGACAGAGGTTAATTTGTTGCAGGAATGTTTGGTAACAAGCGCCATTCTATGGCTGTTGTAAAAAGCAAAAAAGCAGACCTGAACTCAGAACATCTCACTGCTCTAAAAGATATACAATAGCATGGTAACTTTTAGGAAAGCAGACCTGAACTCAGAATGTCCTCTCTGCTCTAAAAGATACACAACGGCATAATGATCTTTAACCACTTTAGCCTTCAGCGTTGTTTCATCTTATGCATCCGAGCAACTTTCACCTCCCATTCATTCACCGATAACTTTATCACTACTTATCACACTGAAATGATCTATATACCTTGTTTTTTCCGCCAACATTTTGGCTTTCTTTGGGTGGCACATTTTGCTAAGAATTATTTTATGTTAAATCCATTTTAACAGGAAGATTAAGAAAAACATTGAATAAATTCATTATTTCTCAGTCTTTGGCCGTTATAGTTTTAAAATAATACAAGCTACCATAATTCAAACCCATGTATTTTATTTGCCCATTTGTCCCGGTTGTTACACTGTTAAAATTATGTCCCTATCACAATGTAAGGTGCCGGTATTTTATTTGGAAATAAAGTGCATTTTTTTCAGTTTTGCGTCCATCACTTATTACAAGCCCATAATTTAAAAAAATAACATACTATACCTTACCATATACAAATTAAAAAAGCCTAAGGTAACCATTTATGTATTTTTTCTATTGTAATTTTTTTTTTACAAAAAAATGTTGTGCAGCTATTGGGGAGTGTGGAAGGTAGGGGACTAATTTTAAAAGTAGAAAGATGTCATCATCTGGAAATTTTCATTTCCAGATGTAATTTTACTATTTGGCCACAAGATGCCCTCACAGCTCACTTCTGCATGCATAGTATTACTATGCAAAGTGAAAACAACAATGTACCTAAGCGCACTAATGGACAGTGGACGGCTCTTCCTGCAGGTGCAGTACTGTCTCAACAAGACAGGTCAGCCGATGTGATGAGCATGAAAAAGCAATACAGTACCTCTTCCAGCCGTGTATGTGATGGGTGGTACCTCTCTCTGTGCACAAATCTTGCTGTAATCCCGATATCCAGGGACACGCTGGCGCTCTGCTCAGCGTGGATGGAGACTGACCACGTGATCCCCTGGTCAGCTGACACCCAAACTTCCTGTTCCTGGCTTCTCTGCCCTCCAACAGTAGCTCCAATCCCAGTAGCAGTGAAGGCAACAGCGGCGCTTCCTGGCTGCAAAGAAGAAAATTGAACCACACAGTACAACAGAGTGAGAGTCTGTGGAGATTGGCTGGCAGTGTGTCAGCTGCAGGAGTCTGTGCTGAGTTGTGGAGTTAAATGTATTGTGTGCTGTACTGTGTGGTTCAATTTTCTTCTTTGCAGCCAGGAAGCGCCGCTGTTGCCTTCACTGCTACTGGGATTGGAGCTACTGTTGGAGCGCAGAGAAGCCAGGAACAGGAAGTTCGGGTGTCAGCTGACCAGGGGATCACGTGGTCAGTCTCCATCCACGCTGAGCAGAGCGCCAGCGTGTCCCTGGATATCGGGATTACAGCAAGATTTGTGCACAGAGAGAGGTACCACCCATCACATACACGGCTGGAAGAGGTACTGTATTGCTTTTTCATGCTCATCACATCGGCTGACCTGTCTTGTTGAGACAGTACTGCACCTGCAGGAAGAGCCGTCCACTGTCCATTAGTGCGCTTAGGTACATTGTTGTTTTCATTTCTACTTTTGGGGCTTGGGACCCGCCCCCACCTTGTAGCTGCACACCACTCTTTGATTTTGCGCTGTGTCTTATTGTTCCAGTGTACTATGCAAAGTGGAAGTAATGTGAATATGGGACAGAAGGGGATTTGTGAAAGACGGAGCCGTCTCGTTGACTGTGTCGGTCTTTCAGACAGGGACTTACATCAATGAATGGGAACTTTGTTCCCATTCATTGATCTCCGGACTAACGAAAGGCAGGCGGGAATCGCGTGCGCTCAGGCAGCGGCTGCAGTGCAGGCTATCTGGACGGAAATATCCGTCCAGATAGAATGAAGTGGTTAATAACGCAGACCTGAACTCAGAATGTCCTCTCTGCTCTAAAAGATACACAACAGCATAATAACCCTTAATAAAGTGGACATGAACTCAGAATGTCCTCTCTGCTCTAAAAGATACACAACAGCAAAATAACCTTTTACATATTGCCCCTGCAGCAACCTTACTGTACCAGCAGCAGCATATTATTCCTGCAGCCCCCAGCTCATTGTGCAGTAGCAGCATTGTGTCCCTCCACCCCCTCCCCCATTGTGCTGGCAGCAGCATATTTCCTCCGAACCCCTCATTGTGCCAGCAGCATAAGCATATTGTCCCTGCAGCCCCCGCCCTGCCCCCCCCCCCCATTGTGCCAGCAGCATAAGCATATTGTCCCTACAGTAAGCCCCCCCCCCCCCATTGTGCCAGCAGCACAATCACATAGAAAAATTACTTCAAAAAGCACAGAGCGTTTGCAATGATGCTAGTGCATCTTGGTGTGCACTGGCCCTTACTCATTCTTTCACATATGTAAGAAGTGCCTGTGAACTCAGATCCCATAAGCAGTGTGTTGGGATTTTTTTGTTTGAAATGTAATTTAGTATTGGACTTACACCCCATTTATGGGTGTTTGGAAATCTGAACTTGAAATGGATATCTTGCTGGAAGACCGACATAGGGCAACTCGGAATGTGACGAAGGTTGCCAAGGGCACCATGCTGAAAGAAACAGCCATAAAACCTTCACTAAACTGGTACCATACTCCATATAAGCTGACCAAAAAGTTCCTCACAGCCTTGGGTAGATGTCTCCGGGGCTGTGGGCAGGTGGGTACTTTTCCACAAACATTCTGGTTTTGCCCAAAGCCAACAGAAATTTGGAATATGGTCTACTTTTGACATCAATCAGCAAGCTGTTACACCGATATATATTTTTGTTAATATACAGCAAGCAATGCTATGGTTTCCTATCCTAATCTAGATGTTACCAGGTGCTTTCAACCCATTGATCACTACATGCCACTACCACTGGGCAATAGCTTTTAATTAAAGAAGCTGAGAAATTAACTTTCCTTTGCTGGGAGGTAGGCTGGACCATATTATTTTGTGTACAAAACATTTTCTATGCAGAGGAGGACCAGGGTACATTTCTAAATATTTGGGAAGACTGGATAGCCTATAAGGAATCATTAAAGAGACATGTTAAAGGGAATCTGAAGGTTGAAAATAAAGGCACCTTCTCTGTGCATCAAATTACTCAAGCTGCCCAGTGTGGGTTTCTGTGTAGTATTGTGCTAACTCTACAGTGCTAACACTGTACACAGAACACTGTTGCTATCAGAGATGTCAGTTTTGGAAATGCTTAGCTGGCCGCATACCACCACTAAAAAAAAAATGCAAAATGACTGATGCAGCACTGATCTATTGTTGTGGTAATTCTATAATGAAAGTAGAATTTCCCATTAAACTTCTCTTGCAATCGTATGTCCTTCTTGCAAAATCAACAAAATACTGTAGGAAAAGTTTAATAAGAGAATGCAAATGATCATTCAGAGCGGGAAGAACTGTGTCTGTAGGGAGGTTTCCCCTCGTTACTGTCAGTGACCCTGTCACTGTGAAAGAGCAGAGCTGAGTGTAATGTTTGCCCTGTACACCAATGTCCAATTGATCATGAACTCAGGATCAGTTAACTGACAGCTCTGTAAATATTTCAGCGATCCATTAATTGCTTAGCAGTGATTATCCTCTATACATTTCTGTTTCCTGGTGACAACAAATCTGCATAGACAGGGATTTTTTTTTTTTTTTGCACAAGTGTATAAACAAATTGAGCAGAATGGTTTCAATGGAACACAGAGAACAAGAAATATCCAGATTTGCCATTACTTTTCCACATCACTAAAGAATATTTCTATTAATATCTGGGGAAGTCTTCTTACCTTAAAGGGAAGGTTCAGGGAGGGTGGGTAAAAAATAAAAATCAAATTCCACTTACCCGGGGCTTCCTCCAGCCCGTGGCAGGCAGGAGGTGCCCTCGCCGCCGCTCCGCAGGCTCCCGGTGGTCTCCGGTGGCCGACCCGACCTGGCCAGGCCTGCTGCCAGGTCGGGCTCTTCTGCGCTCCAAGGCCCGGAACTTCTGCGTCCCATGCCGGCGCTCTGACGTCATCGGACGTCCTCCGGGCTCTACTGCGCATGCGCAGTACTTCTGCGCCTGCGCAGTAGAGCCCGGAGGACGTCCGATGACGTCAGAGCGCCGGCGTGGGACGCAGAAGTTCCGGGCCTTGGAGCGCAGAAGAGCCCGACCTGGCAGCCGGCCTGGCCAAGTCGGGTCGGTCACCGGAGACCACCGGGAGCCTGCGGAGCGGCGGCGAGGGCACCTCCTGCCTGTAACGGGCTGGAGGAAGCCCCGGGTAAGTGGAATTTGATTTTTATTTTTTACCCACCCTCCCTGAACCTTTCCTTTAAAGAGAACCCGAGGTGGGATTTAATTATGTTACTGGGGCACAGAGGCTGGTTGTGTACACCAACACCAGCCTCTATTGCCCCCTGGTGTGCCTCCAGGACCCCCCTGCGCGCCGCTATACCCCCGCAGTGCTAGCGACACGCACCGTGTCGCCAGCACAATGTTTACCTATGCCTGTCTGTTAGCGCCGCTCCCCCGCCTCCTCCGTATCGGCGCTACACGCCCGCGTCACTTCCCTCCCAGCAGCAGGAGGGAAGGAACGCGGGCGGGTAGTGGCGATACGGAGGAGGCGGGGGAGCGGCGCTAACAGACAGGCATAGGTAAACATTGTGCTGGCGACACGCTGTGTGTCGCTAGCACTGCAGGGGGTATAGCGGCGCGCAGGGGAGTCCTGGAGGCACACCAGGGGGCAACAGAGGCTGGTGTTAGTGTGCACAACCAGCCTCTGAGCCCCACTAACATAATTAAATCCTATCTCAGGTTCTCTTTAAAGAGACACTGAAGCGAGTAAAAAACTCGCTTCTTCTCTTATATTCAGCAGGGGCATGTGTGCCCCTGCTAAACCGACTCTATCCCGCCGCACAATGGGGGTCCCTTACCCCCCAATTCCTCCCCCTGCAAAATCTACGACCAACTTGGTCATAGATTTTGCTGCTCCTAGAGGCAGGGCTAACGGCTGCAGCCCTGCCTCACAGTGCGTCTATCAGCGGTGCATCACCGCCACTCCCCCGCCCCTCTCAGCGAAGGAAGACTGAGAGGGGCGGGGGAGAGGTGGAGATACGCGCAGACAGACACTCGTGAGGCAGGGCTGCAGCGGTTAGCCCTGCCTCAATGCGGAAGAGATCCCCGGCGAGGACGGAGGGGATTTGGGGGGTAAGGGACCCCCGTTGTGCAGCGCGATAGCGGCGGTTTAGCAGGGGCACACATGCCCCTGCTGAATATAAGAGAAGACGCGAGTTTTATACTCGCTTCAGATTCTCTTTAAGCCAGCTACACACTTTCAATAATAATTGGCCAATCACTGACCCCTTTTACCACCTCCAGGTAGTATGAGGGTTTACTTACACAATTTGTTCATAGTATTCCATATCTGTTGAACCTCATCATACATGGAGGAGGTAAAATCGGTCAGTGATTGGCCAATCATAATTGAAAGTTAAGCTTTCCCCACAATTTGCAAAGCGGAAAACAGATCTGCAGAAGGCTGTAGTGACCTGTCCTGCACTCCCCTGCTGCCTGATTTTAAAGAGAGAAAGTGCCGTTAGGAGCAGGAAGATTACAATGAAATGATGTATATATGCGGTTCCAAACCTTTCACAGATGATTCCTGTAGTCAAAAGTGAAGACTGCAGCAAGCTATGGAAATAGAGGCAAGGTAATCACTAATAATAACATTTTGCATTTACAATCTTACCACTTTTCTGTAATATGAGGGACAACCTAAAGTATCCATCCAAAGACCATTCACTCAGTTTACTCTTCTACTACATAGATTTGGTAAGATTGTACAATGAAGATTGTATCATTAGTAGGCACTTTAAAGAGGACCACCATACAAAAAATAAAAATCCATCAGCACTGCTGTAATGAAGTTATATTTACCTCCGGAGTCTTGTCCCACAAAGTCGCCCTGAAGACCCCGCATCACTACACTTCTGCCGTTTGGCCCCACCTCCCCTCTCTCCTCAGAGAAAATCGCCAAGCTATTTACTGCATTAAATTGCCAGGCATTTTTTTCCTCGGAGAAGGGAGGGCGGGGCCAAGTGGCGGAAGTGGAGTGATGCGGAGTCTTCGGGGCGGCTTTATGGGACAAGACTCCGGAGGTAAATATAACTTTTCAATACAGCAGCGCTGACATATTTTTATTTTTTGTATGGAGGTCCTGTTTAAGGAGGAAGTGGATGACACATTGCATAAGGGGTCAAGTGAGGTGGTGCCTGGAGTTAGAGGAATATAGAGACTGACATATATATATTTTAAAACAATGTAAATTGCCAGGCTGTCCTGCTGATCATCAGCCTCTAACACATTTAGCCATAGACCCTGAACAAGCATGCGGATCAGATGCTCTGCCTGAAGTCTGTGTAGATTAGCTGCATGATTGATTCAGGTGTGTGACTCAGACACTTCTAATGTGAGTTACCATGCCGCTTTCCATTGTAACACACCAACAGCATTGCGAACGACGCATAGGTGCAGCAAGCCACATTACAGAGCAGTTCTTATGCTGCACTGCAACTTATCACTAGTCCCAGTGAGTGAATTCAATTTAGCCAATCCAAACTTCCACCTGCTGGTTAACTGCCAGCTAACTGATCAGCAACTGATTTGATTGGCTCATTTTATTTCCCTTTCTAGATCAGAAGAACTTTTCAGTAAGGAAAAATTATTGCTCATCATTGCTTTTGATATTCAGTAAAAAAGGAAAATGTGTCATCTGTGACAAGCATGTTGGTCTTGCTAAAAAAAAACCTGCTGATCTGTACAGTACATTCTTCTCCTGTACAACCGCTAATGTGCAAAATGACTTATGATAAGGGACATGCTCTAGCAACTGATCATTTGTATAACTGCATTTCAGCTGTGATTTTTATTTAGCAGACAGTAATTGCTGAAAAGATCCTCCCTGCTGAGAAATGCCCATAGTGTCAGAGTCAAAGTAGAAAAAAAAATCTTACAGGAAATTCAAAGCTGATGAAAGAAGCAAAGCAAAGTACTAATGAATAAAAAGATTATCATAATCTGTCATTTCAATTTAATCTTTAGCAGCCTTCAAAGTCCCCATATGATTAATAGTACTCAGAGTCCATGCTCAACATAACCAACCACAGAAAGTCAACTATATTTTAGGTCATGTATTTAATCCCATCTTCCTTGAAAGCATGCAGAGCAAAGCCTGTTTCTGTATTTCAATTACCAGTCCTGAACAATAGAGAAATAATAACAAATGTAACTTAATTAAAAGCTTCCTTAGATTAAAATCCAAGCAAATGGCTACATATAAACTGAATCAGAAGTCACATGAGCTGCCCTGTAGAACATACTCTCTTCAGTCACCAGACCTTATGTTTTGCCATTGCAGTTGCATTACAATCGCCATGAGGGATTTAGGGACCCAGTCAGAGCTGGCCTTCTGAAAATGTTTCCAAGGGCTCATTCTCACGGATAGTTATAACAGGTGGTTGCCACATAGTTCTGTTTCCAAACTGCATGGGATCAAGCGCCACTCAGTAGCCATCAAGTGGCAGCACTTGCACCATGCGTCAACTGCTGACACATGGTGCAGTTACTAGGCTGTGTAGTGCCACTGTATTTAACATCTAATGACCTTTATATTGCTGAGAGACACACCAGTGAAGCTCTTCTTTTTAAGCATATTGATGGCCAATTTCTGGTACCTGAGGCCAGTTTCTGTGCAGGTAAGTTCTCTACTGGCCAATTACCTAGTGCACTGAAATACAGTACAAGAACACACAGCTTCAGGAGTGGTCTTCATAGAACTGACAGCAACATATTATACAGTCAGTCATAAAATGCTGCTGATAAAGATGTATCACCTGATGAAGAGTAAAAGCTTCAGAAGTTGACTAAACACCAGAAAGTACATGCTCCCATGTCGACCTCCAACTGAAGAACAACAGTTTACCACAAGGAAGTGTCTAGATTTATTCAATGGACATCTATACCACTCCTCTTTATATCATAGCGTTGACCTTGTGTTACTTAAAGGGACATTGTCATTATACGGAAGGAGTATATTTGCTTATACAGGTTGCCAGGCCTTGGGCTGCTGCTGAATTGTGTTACATGCCTATTTTGGCAGGAGTGTTTGTGTGCACTGTTGTGCAATTGTAATTTATTGCCCGTATTCTCACATATTTCTGTATGTTGTAATCTGGAATTTGCTGCTATTCATCTGGTGTGTTATTTGTTTTTAAGTGTTTTTATCTGGTTTTGTTGTCCTCAATAAAGTTACATTATTCAATGTGTATACGGGCTTCTAGCTGTGGATTTGTATTACAATCCTCTGTATGGATACTCTTCTTTTTTTGTATATCTATGCCACCTGTCAAGAGAGGGTGAGTTTGGCATAAAGTTACTGGAAGGGTTAATAACAAAGATTCTCTTCACTCAAGGCTAATTGATAAGAGTAGCTGGTGCCATAAACATCAGATTGTCTTGTGTTAAGATGAACCAGAGGTGAAAAAAACATGATGAGATAAACAATTGTATTTATCCTCCTACTCCTAAAAATGAAGTGGTTTAGATATCCCATGGTTTTATTTTCTCTACTTAAACATTTACAAAGTAGATTGAATGTTGTGTTGTCTTTGCTCAGTGGCAGCCTAACAAAAGTGTCAATAGTTGAAGTATTTTATCTCCCTCAGCTCACAGAAGTTGTATTCTGCCAGGAAAACTTTTATGGCTGTAATTAGCTTACAGTGATGCTCACTATATCCCCGACAAGGTAAGACAGAAGCTGTCACATCCATATGTAAAATTTAACTCTTTCAGGCAGCAAAATAAAGCAAGTGAAAAAGCCTGGTTATTAACATGTTTTGCACTGTACTCCTGTTTATCTCATCATGTGCCTCGGGTACACTTTAAGTATTTGGATATCAAGCAAAGCAAACAAGCTTCCCTCTGTAAGATTTTGCACCTCCTCCTCCCTTGCTAGGTACTCACTAATGTTAAGAAACATGTCAGTTGGTATTGCCATGAGTCTTGAGTATTTCTGTAAATGGAGAAGCTGGTGGCCAGCTGTCCACCCCGATATCAGGATTAATGGTGTGGCAGCACAATCTCTGCATGATATGGCACTGCCCAGGGAGCAGATCATAAATAAACTCTACACGTTAGGCTATAACGACTATTTACCAGGCCCTACAAAATTAAGGAAAATGGAGCAGCCTGACCAATGTTATCCAAAACTCATCAAGCACTTTTACAATTAATGTAAATATACCATACCACTGCCTGAAACAACTTCTGGTTTACTAGTCCATTATTTTACAGCAACCACTTCAGAATCAGTAATGTAGAGCAAAACTGTGAATGGCAGATCGGCGTCCAACACTGTAATTTACCATGAAAAGCAAAAGCAAAACATGGAGCTGTTACTTGTAATAAACTCTATAATGATAATTATAGGGAATCTTAATTAGATGTAGAAGACGACTTCCTGGGCATCTGACAAGCATATCCTGAATACAAAGCCTTGTTAGAGCTTCAGAGCTCGTCTGCCTACTGTGTGTTTATTACTGTGATTGCACACAGATTTGCCTTGTCATTCAGCATTCTGAAAATGGGACTAATCTGAGCTTCTTACCAAAGAAACTATAAATCTGCACGTAATTTGATTCCAAACGAAACACTAGCTCGGGATAAAAAGAACAATTGCCAATCAGGGATTGTTTTTATTGGATAATTACAAAATTTTTGGCAGAACCTGCAATATCTATGTTTTTAGCCGGCACTTCTTAGAAGGAAGTGTTATAAATGATTTGTTCTGTATTTGGTAAAGATGCATCATTTTTGACCTTGAAGACTGGACACATGCCATTCTTTTGTCAAAGATACAATAATTTGCTTCAGTAGCTGTTATGTATGCTTAGTTTTGCTGCAATAGCTATATTTTACAATGGCATGACAGCAGCATTAAAGGGAGATTTGTTCAATGTTTATCATATGCTACTTGACTCTTTTTACAATTTAGGGCTGGGACCCACTAGTACAGCTTCCCACGTGTAGGCGATTGGCAAAGAATTAGAAACAGTGGAGCCCTAAGAGCAGGATTCCACTACAGTTCTTGCAATTTGTATGAAATCGCAAGCGCGCTGCATGTAGCATTTTTGGAGCAATCGCAGTTTAAAGCGGGATTGTCACCATAACAATTTCAACAGCAACTGGTCTGAGTGTATTATGTGATATAGATGCTAATCCTGCATTCAAAACTTTTTCTGCTGTTATGGTTTGGAATTATCAGCACTGGCCCTTTAATAGCCATTGCCATTCAGTTGCATGCTGGGGGTTCTTTTTATCTATAATATATTCCTCCTCTTCTCTTTATTTCCCTGCCTAGCTGAAACATGATCCTCTGCTCACTTATGTTTACAAGCAAGGCTGAGGTGACTCAGCGATTGGAGGAGAAAAGAAAGAAAGGTTAAGGGAAGAAATGACATCAGTATTTAGACTCAAACTATGGGCAAAAGACATGGTTCCCACCAGGAACAGAATTCTCTTCATTTACTATATAAAATTCAGTGAAAACAAAATGTGGACAGTACAATACATGTGTTATGCAAGTAGATCAAATATTTATCTACTTATATATGTGTGTGTTTTTTTTCCCTGGCATAGTATGGCTAATCCTCCTGCTTTAAAGCGGAATATAACCCTGCATTTCAACTTTGCTCTAAAATATTATTTACAGCATATTATATGCAAAAAGCATTTTTTTTTTTACTAGACCAGCATTGGAAGGGTTAAACACAGAGGTTTAAAGGTCCTGGAGAGATGCAGAAGTTCAGATAGATACATTCTATTTAGTTACATGTATCTATTAATAAACAGCTACACACTCTTTGGCTGTCATCCAAGCTCCTTCTCAGTGAGAGAGATGAGTCACATTCAACACTTAGATACATTATGTAAACAAAATGTATCTATTTCAGCTTCGGATGCGTCTGCAGAAATCTAAAGGAACTTTAAAGCCCTGTGTAACCCTTCCAATGCTGGTCTAGTAAAAAAAAAATGCTGGTTGCATATAATATACTGTAAATAATGTTTTAGAGCAAAGTTGAAATGCAGGGTTATATTCCGCTTTAAGGAATGCAGGAAAAAAAAAAATCACATTACTTCAAATTGCATCTAAAAACTCCTTGAAAAGGTTTAACAAAACACAAGCACCTAGCATTGGAAATTTCAATTGCTAGTGGGTCCCAGCCCTAAATGTTACTGAAAATGATTCCTGCATAGCTATCTACTTACCTAGCAAGGTAATAAACTGGAGACACTAAGCTTTCTTTCAACTTGTTGAACTTCCCTTTAAAGTGTACCAGAGATGATCGAAAGTAAAAGTTTTATACATACGTAGGGCTTCCCTCCAGCCCCATTCGCACGGATTACTCCCACGACACCGTCCTCCGCCTTCTCTGTTGCCGGTACCGGGTCCCGTAACTTCTGCCAGTCGCGGCCTGTCTGCGCAAGAGAAGTGCGCTCTCTAGTGGCTGCCGGAAAGATAAGGCGAGAGCGTACTTTTCTTGCATCAAACTGGTATGTATAAAACTTTAGATCAGGGGTTCCAAACCTTTTTCGGCCCGGGGACCACTTTATGACCAAATTTTTCTCCGGGTAGGGGACCTACCCAGTATGGGTAGGTAGTGCCTCAGTATAGCTAGTATCGTGCCCAGTATAGCTAATATAGTGCCCAGCATAGCTAGTATAGTGCCCAGTATAGCTAGTATAGTGCCCAGTATGGCTAGCATAGGTAGGTAGTGCCCCAGTATAGCTAGTATAGTGCCCAGTATGGGTAGGTAGTGCTCCAGTATAGCTAGTATAGTGCCCAGTATGGGTAGGTAGTGCCCCAGTATAGTGCCCAGTATAGGTAGTATAGTGCCCCAGTATAGCCGCCCCCCCCTGCTGTTACCTTATCCAGCGGCCGCTTCCTCTATATTTCCTTCTCCTGCCCGTGTAACTGATTCACAGGAAGCAGCAGGGCAGCGGCTTCCTGTAGCAGCGATGTGTATCGCAGTTACTATGGGAACCGCTCTCTCCTGCTTTCTGCCTCATCACAGCAGCCGTGGGGCGCGCTGCTGTGAATCAGTTACACGGGCAGGAAAAGGGAATATAAGGAAGCGCCCGCTGGCTAAGGTAACAACAGCAGCGGCGGCCAAGGGGGGAGCTGGCGGGGGGGGTGAAGAGGACAGACCCGCGGCCCAACTGCAAACGTCCCACGGACCAGCAGTGGGCCACAGACTGGTGGTTGGGGACTCCTGCTTTAGATCATCTCTGGTTTCCTTTAAAGCTCCGTACACATATGAAACTCAGCTGAGGAGGTACAAACAAACACTCTCCTCTGCCAAGAATCTGGCGTGCATGTGTACATCAGCCCCCAATGCCTTGGCCAGTGATCCAACGGGCGGATCGAGTCAGTCGATAGCTGGACAAGAGCACTGTTCGCCTTACCTAGCCCATCACGTGACGTCATTTGAGAACAATTCTGTTGGCACACCGCCAACCAAACAAAGTAGACGAGGGGTGTCTGCACAGTGTCAGCCCCACACTGTTGCCTGAGGGATTGAGTGACAGTTTCTTTGCAGGCCAAATTCCCCATACATGTGTTCGAGCCTTTAACCACTTGAGGACCCACCCTTTACCCCCCCTTAAGGACCAGCGCTGTTTTAGCTGATCTGTGCTGGGTGGGCTCTGCAGCCCCCAGCACAGATCAGGGTGCAGGCAGAGCGACCAGATCGCCCCCCTTTTTTCCCCACTAGGGGGATGATGTGCTGGGGGGGTCTGATCGCTCCTGCCTGCCGGGTGTTGCGGGGGGGGAGGGGCACCTCAAAGCCCCCCTCCGCGGTGAGATTCCCCTCCTCCCTCTCCTACCTGGCCCCCCCTGGTGAACCGGGCTGCACAGGACGCTATCCGTCCTGTGCAGCCAGTGACAGGCTGTCCCCTGTCACATGGCGGCGATCCCCGGCCGCTGATTGGCCGGGGATCGCCGATCTGCCTTACGGCGCTGCTGCGCAGCAGCGCCGTACAATGTAAACAAAGCGGATTATTTCCGCTTGTGTTTAAATTTAGCCTGCGAGCCGCCATCGGCGGCCCGCAGGCTATTCACGGAGCCCCCCGCCGTGAATTGACAGGAAGCAGCCTGCAGCTGGCGACGCAATACTGCGTCACTGGTCCTGCAGCTGCCACTTTGCCGACGCACGGTATAAGCGTGCGGTCGGCAAGTGGTTAAGCCCTGTCTCCACGTGGTGCTGAGTGGTTCCGGGTCAGTTTTCGTGTGAGTGGGTCCTGGACACAGTGCTCATTCGTAAATAAATGGCCAGCACAGTGGCGTAGTGGTTAGCTCTCTCGCTTTGCAGGTCCCTGGTTCGAATCCCTGCCAGGGCACTATCTGCACAGAGTTCGTATGTTCTCCCCGTGTCTGAGTGGGTTTTCTCCGGGCACTCTGGTTTCCTCCCACATTCAAAAAAACAACATACAAATAAGTTAATTGGCTTTTTCCCTAAAATTGGCCCTAGAGTACGATACATAAAGTACTGGATACATACATAGACATATGACTTTGGTAGGTATTAGATTGTGAGCCCCTCTGAGGGACAGTTAAGTGACAAGACACTATACTCTGTACATTGCTGCGGAAGATGTCAGCACTATATAAACACTAAATAATAAATAAAATTAAAAGCACTTTCCACAGCTGCACAATGTGATTTATAGCACTAATAAGAGCAGTGCCTGGGAAAAGCAATGAGATATCAGTTGTTTTTCTATCTACAGTATGCTGTCTCTCAAGCCCTCCTCTCTGCATCCCTCTACGTAGCAGAACTTTGAGCCTAAAAAACGCCCTCAGGGAATGAGCAAAATAACGGTAGTAGGGTTCTGCTACACTGGGCTCTAGTCACAAAACTTCTCATAAATGACTTATTTATCACCTGATTGATGAAAAATGACCTTTCAGCAAATTTACAAGTAAAATAATCAAAGTAAGTTGTTCCTGATTAACTTCATTTCAATATTACTTTTCTTACCTCGATTTTATTATATTTTTGCTCTTTGGGAGCTTAAAAAAAGTAACATAGATAGGGTGAAAATAGAGGAAAGCAACTATAGATGACCTGTTATCGTATGTATATTTTAACTGTTGTGTTTAGATATTTCACTGGTGGCACTGGTCAGTTACGTTGACTTTCTTTATTTTATGTATATGCTCAACACAGTGTGATGTCTTGTCTATTTCTCTTTGTGTTATAAAGAATTCTCTTATTGAAGATAAAAAAAGTATTTAAAAAAAAAAAAAGAAAGAAGAAGAGGAAAATAGGTGAAAAAGCTTTGTGGATCATGCCCTATGTAGCAGAACTCTGCGCCCGAAAAAAATAATGGGTGCCACCGGAGTTCTACTACTATATAGTAGACGAGTTATTCCAGTGGTAACTACAGTGCCCCTGCGATTTGCAGTACAGGGGGCTCCCACTTACCCATGTAAGGCATACCCATGGGTAATTTTTTTTTTTCAAAACAGCTGATGAATGACTCTTCTTACTGACATCTTACTGAAAATCTGTCGCACACACAATGGCTGAATTGAACAACCAACATGACATATCCCTTTGGCAGATAATTGTTCTTTGTCAGCAGTGTGTACGGATCTTGAAACAACGTATTCACTACAGTCTATGGCACCTCCCCCTGCATCCGTCATTGTTTACTGATCCTGTTGTTGGCATTCTTCTTGCGGTCTATTGCTGCTGCTCACATTCCATCGCTGAACATTTTTGTACACAGATTGTGCAAAAGTAGTTCATCAGTTGTTTCCAGCGATTGAATCTTGCAGTGAGTAGTAAGCTCTGAATCCCACATCTGTGATCAGCCATCTGCATGTCAGCTCTGATCTATTCATAAACAGAAAGGAAGCAGACTACAGGGAACTTTATTCAGGCTGATAAGGATGTTACAGATCACAGTTATGAAATTTAGATCACAAATAAGTAATGCTGGGATGTTTGGAGGTGAGAGAGCGCACACAGGGAGGCGCTGCTTTATATGGTGTAGTGGCTGCAGGCAAATAGCCATGGGGTGGGGTTCGCAGATCATTTCAAGGAAGCAAAATCAGAAACGGTGATAATGAAATTTTGGGGTCAGTCTAGCACATGTATGCTACAATTATGCTTATCCTTTTTAGGATAATGTTACCAGTTGTCAAGATCAAAAATTATTTTCTGAAGTAAACACCTATACAATATGCAAATATCCTTAACTACTCATTCAGGTGCAATCTCGGTTCATTAAAAATGTAAAGCATCACAAAAGCTCCTGAGAATATACAGCAGTTACAGGAAAATGTGCAAATGAATGTGCAGATGAGTCATCTTCACTTGAGAGGTGTGCAGATCATGCTGCAGCTTCTAGTTAAAATACAGCAAATCTCCTCCTTCCACTGGGAATTCTCTGAACTCTTGCAAATACCACTGGATAATCTGCTCTTAAAGCAACCCAGAGTTAAACTTTGCTTGATCTTTGCAGTGTCCTACATTCCTAAATAACATTGCTTTGCTAATGTGTACTGCATCACCTAGCCTTGCACAACAGGGCTTTGGAATGTGTTATGTATGATGGGGCTGACATCTTACTGTAAATTCTTCAAATCTGCTGGAAATCTATGCCTCAGCATGCCTGGATGATTGTAATATTGATTGATTTTCAGGAAAAATTATCGAACAGATGGAAAATTTTGATTGATCAGTGGTGAGGCAGAAGCCTAGAGCCCATAGCATTGCACTACATCGAGCAGTGCAATGCTGCAGTTCAGTTGATGCTCAATAGATGTCCTGCTGAAATCTATTGAGAATCTGTGTGCAGTGTGTGGAAGGAATAGGTCCATCCCTGATCCGATTTTATCAGAGAGAAATCTTTTTGCCACATCTTTTTTGTTGACCATGTATCAATCTACTTTAAGCTTAACAAAATCCAACATCCATGGCAGACAAAATGTGTGTGTGTGTGTGTGTGTGTGTGTGTGTGTGTGTGTGTGTGTGTGTGTGTGTGTGTGTGTGTGTGTGTGTGTGTGTGTGTGTGTGTGTGTGTGTGTGTGTGTGTGTGTGTGTGTGTGTGTGTGTGTATGTGTGTGTATGTGTGTGTATGTGTGTGTATGTGTGTGTATGTGTATATATATATATATATATATATATATATATATATATATATATATATATATATATATATATATATATATATATATATATATATATATATATATATATATATATATATATATATATATATATATATATATGTGTATATATATATATATATATATATATATATATATATATATATATATATGTTATATATATATATATATATATATATATATATATATGTGTGTGTGTGTGTGTATAGTGGAGGAAATAATTATTTGACCCCTCACTGATTTTGCAAGTTTAAATAAAAGATAGCAACTGATTTGCATTTCATTGAGTGAAATAAGTTTTTGAACCCCTACCAACCATTAAGAGTTCTGGCTCCCACAGAGTGGTTAGACACTTCTACTCAATTAGTCACCCTCATTAAGGACACCTGTCTTAACTAGTCACCTGTATAAAAGACACCTGTCCACAGAATCAATCAATCAAGCAGACTCCAAACTCTCCAACATGGGAAAGACCAAAGAGCTGTCCAAGGATGTCAGAGACAAAATTGTAGACCTGCACAAGGCTGGGATGGGCTACAAAACCATTAGCAAGAAGCTGGGAGAGAAGGTGACAACTGTTGGTGCGATTGTTCGAAAATGGAAGGAGCACAAAATGACCATCAATCGACCTCGCTCTGGGGCTCCACGCAAGATCTCACCTCGTGTCAATGGTTCTGAGAAAGGTGAAAAGCATCCTAGAACTACACGGGAGGAGTTAGTGAATGACCTCAAAATTAGCAGGGACCACAGTCACCAAGAAAACCATTGGAAACACATTACACCGCAATGGATTAAAATCCTGCAGGGCTCGCAAGGTCCCCCTGCTCAAGAAGGCACATATGCAGGCCCGTCTGAAGTTTGCCAATGAACACCTGAATGATTCTGTGAGTGACTGGGAGAAGGTGCTGTGGTCTGATGAGACCAAAATAGAGCTCTTTGGCATTAACTCAACTCGCTGTGTTTGGAGGAAGCAAAAAATGCTGCCTATGACCCCCAAAACACCGTCCCCACCGTCAAACATGGGGGTGGAAACATTTTGCTTTGGGGGTGTTTTTCTGCTAACGGCACAGGACAACTTAATCGCATTAACGGGAAAATGGACGGAGCCATGTATCGTGAAATACTGAACGACAACCTCCTTCCCTCTGCCAGGAAACTGAAAATGGGTCGTGGATGGGTGTTCCAGCACGACAATGACCCAAAACATACAGCAAAGGCAACAAAGGAGTGGCTCAAGAAGAAGCACATTAAGGTCATGGAGTGGCCTAGTTAGTCTCCGGACCTTAATCCAATAGAAAACCTATGGAGGGAGCTCAAGCTCAGAGATGCACAAAGACAGCCTCGAAACCTTAGGGATTTAGAGATGATCTGCAAAGAGGAGTGGACCAACATTCCTCCTAAAATGCGTGCAAACTTGGTCATCAATTACAAGAAACGTTTGACCTCTGTGCTTGCAAACAAGGGTTTTTCCACTAAGTATTAAGTCTTTTATTGTTAGAGGGTTCAAAAACTTATTTCACTCAATGAAATGCAAATCAGTTGCTATCTTTTATTTAAGGTTATTTTTTCGATTTTCCTTTTGATGTGCTATCTGCCACTGTTAAAATAAGCCTACCATTCAAATGATACTGTTCTGAGACTTTTCATTTCTTTGTCATTGGACAAACTTACAAAGTCAGTGAGGGGTCAAATAATTATTTCCTCCACTGTATCTGTGTGTATATATATGTGTGTATGTATATATATATACACACACACACACACACACACACACACACACACACACACACACACACACACACACACACACACACACATATATATATATATATATATATATATATATATATATATATATAGTATATAGTATATATAGTATATATGTGTGTGTGTGTGTGTGTGTATATATATATATATATATATATATATATATATATATATATGTGTGTGTATATATATGTGTGTATATATATATATATATATACACACACACACACACACACACACACACACACACACACACGCACGCGTACGTGCGTGTGTGTGTGTGTGTGTATATATATATATATACATATACACATATGCATATATACATATACACATATACATACATGAATACATACACAGACACTAAGCTTATCCAAATAAATTCAATTTATTACAAATGTAAGGTTACCAGGCTAGCAAGGTGGAATACAGATCCACTCAAAGTACAGTACATAATACTGTAAGTCACCGGGCACTTTACCCAGGAAAGCAGGTACCATCGGTTCGCCACCCACCACGCTTCTTACACGTTACGCAATTTACGGTAATTGCTTCCTTGGAGATTAGAAAGAGAAGCTACTTTATGCTTCTCTTAGATAAAACTGTTTACAATCGGTGGTGACAGCATGATGTGTCAGTAGTAAAGAGAAGCTTGTTGACAGTTTATACAAGTCTCAAAAAAAAGCTTAGGATATGCAAACTACCTCGCCTGAGCGCATTGGGAAACAGAAGTGTCTCACTTCATTTTGAAGAGATTTTCGGAGATGTGATTGCATTCATGCAATTCATTACAATGAATGGAAATAGCAATTTGTCTGCAATCATATGCTGCGATTCCATGGTGCAATGCAAAGCATGGATGGGGACGTCATACAGTGCAGTCTGATGTCCCCACGTATCAAACGTGGCGAAAATTGCACTGTCCGTAAGAAGCATAAATGTTTGCATATATTTATCTTTTTGAGAAGAATTCACGTACAGTTCCAGATTGCAAATCTTCCCTGACAGGTACATTTTAGTACTGGATTCCAGGCTTAAAGTGTACCTGTGGGGGAAAAATGTGACCCGTTTAGATACTTACCTCAGTAGAGGGAAGCTTCTGGATAATCCAGAGGCTCCCCCCTCCCCCTGGACTCCACCAATGCAGCGCCAGGGGCCCCCCAAACAACAAGGGCTTGTTGAGAGGTCCGCACGGTCTGTGAACAAGCGGAGCAGAACTGCATAGGATGCCTCTGAAAAAGCAGAGCCCGAGCGGCTCCATGCTATTGCGCAGGCACAAAACTTTCTGTACCTTCTGCCTCCCTCTCCCCCCTGCCAACACCTAGAGCACTCCCCTCCTGGCACCCACAGCCACACCTGCTACTGATATTTTGTGTATACCCTTGCCCGTATTATGTACCCCATGTTTGTTTCTTACTGCGTATAGTACCATGTTGTCACTTTATAAATCAATAATAATATTAACCCAATCAAGCAACAAGTCTATTGATAATAAATCTAATTATCGTAGTTACACAAGTTGTTGAACCACGTTGCTGCCAAATTCAAAATGAGTATATATTATTCAGAAAACAATGATGTTTCTCAATCTTAATGTTTTAAGGTTCTCTCTGTACCATTGTTAAATTAAAGATCATGCATAAATGATTTACAAATCACATTTCTGTTTTTATTTACATTTTACAAAGTGTCTGAATTTTACTGGAAATGTTGCTGCAGTGTGTCAGATTATTTAGAAGATTTGTAATCTAAAAAAAAAAAGTTGGATGATGGATCCAAAAATATGGATGTAGAAGGATGATAGATGATGAACCAGGCAGGATTTGCTTTCAAGAAACTGTCCAGACAAAAGATCTCCTCCTGTCAGAGCACTTACAGACCACAGTAATGCTTTTAATGGGCTGTTTCTACAACCACTTGAGATTATCAATATATTTTGAGAGCGGAAATGTTTAGGCTTAAATAGCATCTATATCCTGGAGAACAACAGAGCATGATTTATAAGAGGAAATCATTTGGTATCTTTAATAAATGATACGGTCAAAGTAGCTAAATACGGAAGGAGAAAATTACAGTGAAAGTTGACCCTCAAAGAATATTTACCGTAAGCAGTATGGTGCACACAGAAATCAAAGCTTATATTCTGTGAGTTCATTAAGCAATGCTGTGTTTTAATATCTGTATCTGTACTTAATAAAAATGGTAATTTGACAACATCATGTAATGCTGATGACTGAAGAAACACACGACAACCAATAACCAGAGTTCCTTTCATAGCAGGAACACAAGTGAAAAAGTGGTTTGTGTGTTTGCAGGAGTTATTTCTCTTGGCTTTACTGTATATACACAGTATATATATATACACATGCCAAGGGATGAGCAGCACAAACCAAATTTTATGCAATACTATGCAAAGCATGCACGCAGCACTGGAGAACCCCAATCTCCATAAGAAATATATAAATACAGAGGGTGCTGCAGCACACAACAGGAAAACAGTGACAGGGGCTCTATGTATTTCTTATGGAGATTGGGGTTCTCCAGTGCTGCGTGCATGCTTTGCATAGTATTGCATAAAATTTGGTTTGTGCTGCTCATCCCTTGGCTTATATTATTTTCCCCTGTGAGCGTGCATAACCATGCCCACCTCTAGCACAGTTAAGCATATAAATGAGCGGTGCTCATAGTTCAGTTAGTAGCTAGTAGAAGGTGAGGTGTTTTTAATTTCATTTCTCCCATTTAGCTGACCCCTGGGCTTTTGGCATGGTTCCCAGTATAACGCTGACAAAAACTAGCATTTTTGCCTGGTTAGAGTAGGACTCACCAGATCGGGGACACTTTGGCGCAGTTGGTGAGCTTAAACGCGTTAAAGCGTAACCAAGAGCCCCTGTCACTGTTTTCCTGTTGTGTGCTGCAGCACCCTCTGTATATATATCAAATTTTAAAAAGTCAAGCTAAAGCGATGCATAAATGCTATCTCACGATACAGAGGGAACACGTGTTGTCCACATTCATCTACTGTAAAGTGAACCTCCAGACTAAAAATCAACTCAGCAGCACTGAAAAGGCTTGGTGTTTCTTTAACAGTTTCACAGCATCAGAACTTTGTTTCTCTTATACAAGTCTCATTTTTAGCTGCACAGAAGAAAACTGCCCGGGCATTTTTCCCCTGATGCTGTGCAAAGCATGATGGGATTTCTGATGTGGTTGTTCTCGTTCTGCTGCAATTTTTTTTTTTACATTTTGAATTTGACATTTGAAGCATAGGGTGCGCAGCTGGGAGGGGTGATCAGGACACAGGACAGTTGGAACTGTGTCTCCTGCTCCCTGTCACCTCCTTTCAACCAAAAAGATGGATCACAAACATTTGCTTGTTTTTTTAAAACAGGGTGGGTAAGAGATTATATTACCTATCTATTCTAATTAGCATAACTAATGTAACTTAATGACAGTATGTTTGTTTAGGCTGAAGTTCCCCTTTAAGTTTTAGAGGATATAATCAAAGAAGGTGCTTGATTTATAAATGATAGCATAAATCAGTGGTTCTAGTCATCTCCATTCTAATCCTTGGGAAGAAGTGCTTAACAGACTAATTACTAACAGCCCCGGGGCACCCATGAGACGGGGTGAGGCAGGTTCCGAAGGCGGCAGAAGTGTGTGTGTGTGTGTGTGTGTGTGTGTTTGGGGGGGGGGGGCACTGGCTGTGGGTGGGAGGGGCACAGAGCTGGAGAGGGTAGTAGCCAGGAAGGGAGGCAGCGGGCAGCCTGCCGGAGGGTCAGACCCCCCTCCCCACCGCTGTGCCCACTGCCCCCCTTCCTGGCTGCTACCCCCTCCAGGCTACCGTTACTGGGGGCAATTATACTACCTATGGGGGGGGGGCAGAATCCTCACAAGTTTGGCTCAGGCGGCAAAAAGTCTACAACCGTCCCCTATTACTAAACTTTAGTAAGCATGAGAGAAATGTACGTATTCATAATCTTCCAGCTACTAAGTACAATATTACCATTACATGGCTCTTGCCTAATCTTCAATAAAGGTTTCTCTTTTTTAAAAGTTGAACACGGCATCTTAGATACAGGATAGGAGAATAGCTTATTTAAAACAGGCAGATACTTTTTAAGTACAGTAATAGGTTGAAAGTACTCAGAAAAATATAATTACATACTTAGCAATAAAAAGAAGTTTTTTTAATAAAAAAAAAAACAAAGGTAAGTTTAGGTCTACCGTATATACTCGCATATAAGCCGACCCGCATATAAGCCGACCCCCAACTTTTCCCCGAAAAACCAGGGAAAAATGATTGACCCCCATATAAGCCGGGGGTAGGAAATGCTGGATTGGTGCAGCCCCTCAGCGTGTCCCAGTATAGGTAGTATAGTGCCCAGTATAGCTAGTAAAGTGCCCAGTATAGCCAGAATCGTGCCCAGTATAGCGCCCAGTATGGGTAGGTAGTGCCTCAGTATAGCTAGTATAGTGCCCAGTATAGCTAGTATAGTGCCCAGTTTAGCTAGTATAGTGCCCAGTTTAGCTAGTATAGTGCCCAGTTTAGCTAGTATAGTGCCCCGTTTAGCTAGTATAGTGCCCCGTTTAGCTAGTATAGTGCCCCGTTTAGCTAGTATAGTGCCCCAGTATGGCTAGTAAACTGCCCAGTTTAGCCAGTATAGTGCCCAGTATAGCACCCAGTATGGGTAGGTAGTGCCTCAGTATAGCTAGTATAGTGCCCAGTTTAGCTAGTATAGTGCCCAGTTTAGCTAGTATAGTGCCCCAGCATGGCTAGTATAGTGCCCCAGTATGGCTAGTATAGTGCCCCAGTATGGCTAGTAAAGTGCCCAGTTTAGCCAGTATAGTGCCCAGTTTAGCTAGTATAGTGCCCAAGTATGGCTAGTAAAGTGCCCAGTTTAGCCAGTATAGTGCCCAGTTTAGCCAGTATAGTGCCCAGTTTAGCCAGTTTAGTGCCCAGCATAGGTAGGTAGTGCTCCCCCCGTGGCCGCCGCTGCTATTACCTGCTTAGGCAGCGGCCGCTTCCTAATCCGCGTTCCCCTCTGAAGTTTCAGCGTGTATCACAGCAGTGCGCCTGGCGCTGCTGCTGTGACGATGCAGAGTGCAGGAAAGGGCGCGGCTCCCTATAGAAGCGATCTGTATCGCCGTTACCAGGGGAACTGCTCTTTCCTGCCCCCTGCATTGTCACAGCAGCAGCGCCGGGCGTGCTGCTGTGATACACGCTGAAACTTCAGAGGGGAACGCGGATTAAGAAGCGGCCGCTGCCTAAGCAGGTAATAGCAGCGGCGGCCGCGGGGGGAGCGGGGCGCGGACCACCCACCACTAGACCACCAGGGAACACTCGCATACAAGCCGACCCCCCAACTTTTGACCCCCTTTTTGGGGGTCAAAAATTCGGCTTGTATGCGAGTATATACGGTACTTTAAGGAGATGCTCATGGAATAGCAGTCAATCTTCAATGTGCTAACATCAAGCATCCAATTATCTACAGAGAAATTCCTGCTTTTTCTCTCTCTTTAGTTTGTGTCATCTGCTTGTTTGAAGTAAGCATGGTATAAATTCACAACTCTTCCACATGGTTCTCCTTTAGTATGCTGCCTTCTCTGCACCCAAGTGTCACCTTTAAAGTGAAGATGCTGCATTTAATTGGTCCACTTTCAAGCAGTAGAAGTTATTTGCATACAATTTGCATCAAAGAATATTGCCAAAAATCGTGTGCAAATTTGTGCAATCACAAGTAATGATTCTACCAGACATTTAAAAATGTAAGCCCCTGCAGCATAATATCGCACACCGCATGCACTTCCCATGGACAGCCAACAGGTGCTGGCAGCTCAAGGTGAGTAATGTGCATATCAAAATGCGCACTATATGAAACATCGTCCATGGAAAATGACCACAAGTGTGGTCACATCCTTAAAAATAATTTAAAACTTAAAGAGTACAAGGCTCGTTATAAGTGACCATGAAAAAATGCATATAATAGTCACAGATAGCTTTTACGGGATGAGCCGTCTCCTGGTCTTTATCACCCGAAACTGGGTCCCATGTGACCTGATACATACAAAAACATAGCCATTTGTCTACACTTGCTCTTCTACCGGTACTGTGATTTCCATATAGCTACCGTATATACTCGCATATAAGCCGACCCGCATATAAGCCGACCCCCCAACTTTTCCCTGAAAAAACAGGGAAAAATGATTGACCCCCATATAAGCCGGGGGTAGGAAATGCTGGATTGGTGCAGCCCCCCAGTGTGTCCCAATATAGCTAGTATAGTGCCCAGTATAGGTAGGTAGTGTCCAGTATAGCTAGTATAGTGCCCAGTATAGCTAGTAAAGTGCCCAGTATAGCTAGTAAAGTGCCCAGTATAGCCAGTATAGTGCCCAGTATAGGTAGGTAGTGCCTCAGTTTAGCTAGTATAGTGCCCAGTTTAGCTAGTATAGTGCCCCAGTATGGCTAGTAAAGTGCCCAGTTTAGTTAGTATAGTGCCCAGTTTAGCCAGTATAGTGCCCAGTTTAGCTAGTATAGTGCCCAGTTTAGCTAGTATAGTGCCCAGTTTAGCTAGTATAGTGCCCAGTTTAGCCAGTATAGTGCCCAGTTTAGCCAGTATAGTGCCCAGTTTAGCTAGTATAGTGCCCCAGTTTAGCTAGTATAGTGCCCAGTTTAGCCAGTATAGTGCCCAGTTTAGCCAGTATAGTGCCCAGTTTAGCCAGTATAGTGCCCAGTTTAGCCAGTATAGTGCCCAGTTTAGCCAGTATAGTGCCCAGTTTAGCCAGTATAGTGCCCAGTTTAGCTAGTATAGTGCCCAGTTTAGCCAGTATAGTGCCCAGTTTAGCTAGTATAGTGCCCAGCATAGGTGGGTAGTGCTCCCCCCCCCCGCTCCCCCCACGGCCGCCGCTGCTATTTTACCTTCTTAGACAGCGGCCGCTTCCTAATCCGCGTTCCTCTTCTTTCTCAGAGTGTCAGTGTTTCACAGCAGCGCGCCGGGCGCTGCTGCTGTGACGATGCAGGGGGCAGGAAATAGCGCGGCTCCCTATAACGGCGATCTGTATCGCCGTTACCAAGGGAACCGCTCTTTCCTGCCCCCTGCATCGTCACAGCAGCAGCGCCCGGCGCGCTGCTGTGATACACTGACACTCTGAGAAAGAAGAGGAACGCGGATTAGGAAGCGGCCGCTGTCTAAGAAGGTAAAATAGCAGCGGCGGCCGCGGGGGGAGCGGGGAGGGGGGGGGGGGAGCGGGGCGCGGACCACCCGACCACCCACCACCCACCACTAGACCACCAGGGAAGACTCGCATACAAGCCGACCCCCCAACTTTTGACCCCCTTTTTGGGGGTCAAAAATTCGGCTTGTATGCGAGTATATACGGTACATATATGTCTTTATAGAGTTGCAATTTCACTTGAGACAAGTGTATGTTGCATAATGAGATAAACAAGTATTTACAGTACCAATCCTACTAAGAACTGGTCTGTTTTCCCTCTTTTTTCCCCCCTCTCAATGTAATGGTTAATAGCCCAGGGCTACAAAGCATTTCTCCCTGAAAACGTATAAAATGTCTTATGCCTGCCTTATGATCATATGATCAACGGGTCAAATCAATAATTTCCAACAGGTCCAATCAGGTTTCCGATCGATTATGTACAAAAGTGATTGGAAACATTATCGGAAACCTGACCTGTCGGAAATCGTTGATTCAACCAGTCGATCACCGGAAAATTGGATGGTGGGTACCAGGCATTACATCTTGCCTATACCTATGACAAACATAAGCAGCAGGGAAGAGATAAAGGGCCCGATCCAAGTCACTTTTTCTCCTTAATGTTTTCCTAGGTGATATTTTCACATCTTATCAATAAAATGCCTTTTAGGTCACCAGCAATCAAGAAAATACTCAGGATAATTTTGACAGTACTTTTTCAAATGTTGAGTGCTGAAAAAATATTTTAAACAGAAGATTAAAAAGTATCTCCTAAGAAAAAAAACTTACAAGAAAAAGTAAATTGGATTGCGCCCAAAATGTTCTATAGGTCAACATTACTGAATAATTCAGTGAACCGCTGAATAAACAAAAAGCAGCCAATAAGACTGTCATTTTCAAACCTAGATTTTTAACCCTTTCATTAAAAATGTGTGTGGGATTCTAGAAAGACCCAATTTCTGATAAGTTCATTTTCACTCAGGCTCCTTTACATTTTTGTCCCACGGATACAATAAGCAAGCAGAAGTCATTAAACAGAATGAGAAAAAGGGGACTTTCCAAACAAACTAGATTACTTTTTTTAGTACTTTCTATCTAGTTTCAAAATGACATGATTAAGAAAATGGCTGATTTGTCAGAAAACAAAAGACTAATCAAAAATGAATATGCTGCAATGTGCACAGTGCTTAGGGGAATTCCAGTAATACATGTACAGTAACTGACAATTAGATATGCAGTTAAAGTGACACTGAAGCGAAAAAAAGTATATCAATATGAATTGTATATGTAGTACGGATAAGGAATAGAACATTAGTAGCAAAGAAAATAGTCATTTTTATTTTCAGTTATATAGCTTTTTTTAATAACATTGCATCATTGTGTTATATTTGCAATTTGTTCTACTTTATAATTGAAAAAACAGTGTGTGGTTTGCAGAACTTATGACCCTTTGAACTTATATCATAGAAAATATAATTATCATAGAAAAGATAATTTATGTCTGTAATTTAATTTAAAATGTGAAACTCATATGTAATATAGATTCATTATACCCAGGGCCTTATTTAATTCACTTTTTCTCCTAGGTGGTATTTTCACCCCTTATTAATAAAATGCAATTTAAGACACCAGTGAGCAAGAAAATACTCAATTCATTTTAACAGTACTTTTACAATTGCAGAGGGCTGAAAGGTAATTTTAAATAGAAAAGGAATGCTTTTCTCCTAGGAGAAAAACTCATATTGATTAAGGCCACACATAGTGATATATTTCAAGTACAGTATTTATTTCTTTTCATTTTGCTGAATACAGCCTACAGGCAATGAAATGCTGAGGTGTTATGGATGTTCAGGATGTCTTCAGCTCATAAGCATTTGTTCCTCTTGACAATACTAAATACATTTTCTATTGTATTTAGGAAAGGCAAGTTTGCTGGCCAATCAAGCACAGTGATATCATGGTCATGGTATTGGTGCTTTCAGCAGTGTGGGCAGGTGCCAAGTCATGTTGGAAAATAAAATTAGCATCTCCATAAAGCTTGACAACAAAAGGGAAGCATGAGGTAGAGGCCTGCATCAGGTCGGGTTCCCGCAGGTTACCCTAAATGCGGATCGGGTTGGGGTACCAGTTTTGATTTCATCTGGTTGCGGGTGGCGGGTCTGCGGGCGCGGGTACCAGATTCACCAGAAAGCAGGTTGCAAGACTGGTGCGGGTCTGAAAAATTAGACCCGCACAGGCCTCTAACATGAGGTACTCTAAAATTTCCTGGTAGATGGCTGTGCTGACACTGGACTTAATAAAGCATAATGAACCAACACCTGCAGATGACATGGCCCCCAAATCATCACTGACTGTGGAACCTTCACACTGAACCTCAAGCAACTTGTATTCTGTGCCTCTCCACTCTTCCTCTAGACTCTGGGACCTTGATTTCCAACTGAAATGTGAAATTTACTGAAAAGAGGGAGTTGGACCACTGGTACCTCGGTAGCACCGTAAAGTAGTGGATAGTACTCTCACCTTGCAGTGCTGGGCCTCCAGTTCAAATCCCAGCCAGGGAGCTATCTGCACGGAATTTGTATGTTCTCTCTGTGTCTGTTTGGGTTTTCTCTAGATGTTCTGGTTTCCTCCCACATCCCAGAAACATACAGTTAAGTTCATTGGCTTTCCCCTAGTCACAGAGGCTGAAGCTATACTGTATGTGAGGCAAAAGTGGTTACATTTACTAGAAATATTACTAAAGTACTAAGGTAAAAACACTAACAAACCAAACATTCTATGAGGGAGGGATCCCACTTCAGTGGCGTAGCAATAGCCATAGCAACTGCTATGGAGCCTTGGATCAGAGGGGGCCCAGGTGGTACTTGATGCTGTTCACTATTAACTTTCCTTTGTTTCTCCACCTTCTGACTTTGGCTCAATTGCTATACAGTGTGCATTGCATTGCTCAAGAGTGCCTAGTTCTCAGGGCCCCATGAAAATTTTACCATGGGGCCCCATAGTTTCTAGCTACGCCACAACCACTTGTGTTTGCGTGAAGCGCTGATTATACCTCACAAGCATTTGTATGCACAATATGTGCTTTTGTCTGCAATAGAACACAGATTTTTTTTTCTTACAGCAGCCGATGAATTTCAATTAATTAATCACAAGCATCATGCAAAAATGTAGTGCAGGTTGTACTTTGTTTAAACGCTATACAGACGGTCCCTGAAAACATAGCAGCCCCGTAGGAAAGCATTTATTGTGTTTTTGAATTACGGCAAAAAAACATGTGATTTCAAAAAGGGTAACCCCTGCCATAATCTTATCATAAAGGCTCACTGCAGACCTATGAAAAACAGATGACTCCTAGAGGGAGAGTTTGAGGACATGCGAGTCAGAACTAGGACTGCAATTCGATGAAGTGCACCATGATGAAAGAAACAGCACTTATACTCTTGTTTATGGGTCATCTTTTTTTCTATACTCCTCAAAGAGTACATCTTCCAAGCATCTGTGATTTGATTCCATCTTAAAACATTCACTGAATTACTAAAGGCAAAATGCTGCTGAGGTAGCTCATAAGAGAAAAAACAAAACAAAACACACCACCTCCCCTCACTGCCATAGTTCACACTCTGAAAGTAGAGAGAATATTTTGAGTCACATATTGCTGATTTGCATCTGGTGAAATCCCTGCACCAATGCAAACACAGTCACTGAACACTGCAGACCTTAACCGAGTCCTGTCACCGTCAGCCTCAACTGTTTTCTGTTGAAGTGAAAACCAGCTTCCAAAACCTTCAATAAGAAACAGCAGATTAATTAATTTTGCAACCTGCAAGCACATTTTGGACATCACTTTACAAACAGCACCGTCATTTTAATATCATGTACTCTTCTTTAAGGCCCCGTTCACATCTGAAATCGCAAATCTTTGCGCAAGTGATTTTACTGCAATTAGGGCAGTAAAACTCACTAGACACATCCGCGATTCAGCGCTTACTAAGAACTGTACCGCGATCGCTCCAGAAACACGGCAAAAATGCTGCAGGTAACGCGTATTGCGATTGGCGCTAATTGCAAAACGCCCACAATTGGCGCCAATTGCGGCAGTGAGAACACTGCCATAGGTTAGAATAGTACTAGCGCTTTGGTGATAAGCGGGAACCGCCCATTAATCGCCCCAGTGTGAATGGCCCCCCACGAGAACTCACAAGCTAACGCCCTATCTGACATCAGTCAGTTTTGCCAATACACATTGGGTTTCAGGAAAGAAAACGGAGTCCATGGGGGGACCCCCATAAATAAACTGTACGCACTTAATGGTCAATTTACTAATGCAAAACTGTGTCACACTTGACAGTGTTTACTAAGAAAGAGGCTGCATTGTTTACTTCCTTACCTTTCTCCATAAAGGACACATTAAAAAAAAGGCAGTAGAGATCTCTTACATGACTTTGTATTATTCTCCTCTACTTCCTTATCCACGGGTACACCCATGCTGCCCATAGATCCATACATCTTTACATTGAAACTGATGCGGCGTATAACCATGTGGTTGGAAAGTGGGCATGGACATGTAAAATAAATCCCTTCTCCACCACATACCTGACAAGAAACCGGCCTTCCATGGTTAGAAGGGTGAGTAACATAGGGCTTTGCAGGGCATTGCCACTCTCTCCCTTATACATCTACATGAGCAATATCCATAGCAGCCATGGCAACTGCAGGGTGGTCCTGTACTGTAATTTGCACAAGTGTATGTTGTCATACCTACTTATATCTTTGATGTAAGGGAAGGTATCAATGCTTCAGTGTGTCTAAATTTGTGACCCTCATCAAAATTTTGATAGGGGGCCCCATGATCTATAGTTATGCCACTGTAACAAACTAGATGGGGGTTTGCAAACAATTACCATTTAACCACTTCTCTACCACAGGGTTTTTCACCTAAAAACCACACCAATTTTCACATTTAAGGGAGGCGAGGGTTAATGGGCTTAATGGGGGTATAATTTATTTAAAAAAAACCTCACTGATACTGATCAGTCACTAATGCTGTGTTAGTTATCTGAGATCCTCTCACGAGTGATCTCAGTAGCTGTAACAGCATAGAGACTGATGCAATGTTTACACACATTCTGCATGAATGAGCACCGTCATTGGCTTTGTGAACACATGTTCACATCAGCCAATCACGGACCAGTGGGTGCCCGACGCGTCTGCACGCGGACGTGAACGCGCACGTGAACGCGATCGCGCACAGCAGCAAAATAAACAGGAGTTGCCTATCTACGCCCCTGTGACTCAGGTGAAGTTTAAAGGGGCGTAGATAAGCGTGGCAGAGGTTGTTAAGTGGTTAAGAACCCAGTTCAACTTTGAACAATTTTTTGTGTTATTCTCAAACCTAAGTCCACCCAGAAGTGTCACTGGTAAGAGGACAATCCTTCAATCCTTATCTTTATTTTTGTCAACTTGATGATGTCCTGCAGAAATATCTGAACTGAAACTATTAGAAGGTTTCCAAGTGATTTGAGAGTTCGTTCACTATAAAGGTCCATACCCTCTAGGGTGCATTCAGTAATTTTTCCGTGATTTTACCGAGCACTTAGGAACGTGTCAATTCATCAAGGTTGTTACCGCATGAAAAGCTGAAATTATCGAGCAGTGAGGTAATTTATCGACTTGTGTGGTAAATACCTCAATGAATGTCAGTAAATGTCAATTTATCAAGGTTACAGCTTGCGGTAAATCCCAGTTCCATTACCGAAAGTTCTCCACTGTCGATATCAGTGCGGGACTCACAGGACTCACAAACAGAGATGATTACGTATGACTGAAAGGAGCAGAAGCCAATAGAAACAGCCCCGTCTCCTGCAAGTCCCATTGATAGGACCCATAGGCTTCTCCGGTGGGTCTAGCTTTCCTCTCCTCTAGGCAGTGAGCAGAGATCAATGGAACAAAAGAGGCCCCCTCTGCCTCCCTTCAGCAGTTTAACATCTTAGGTCCCTGTTTGACAATGTGTAGGAGCTAGTGGGTAAATCACCAAAGCAAGGCATGTGTAAAGTCTCCTGAAAGTACATCTAAGCTACGGCAATTAAATAAAATGTTTAGAAAAACTAATGGACAGATTCAAAGTGAGCAGAAGCAGTATAATAAACAGTATAACAAAACATGTACATCTAAAGGGATGTCAGGATGCCTCACTACTGTAATGCGGTCTCTGCACACACTTCAGCTGTAAGGGCCCGTTCTCACCTGAGCGGGAATCGAGCGATTCCCACTCACGGCAAACCGCTAGCGATTCTGCAAGAACCGCTACACAATGTAGCGAGTGGCAGTGTTCTCACTGCCGCAGCTAGCAATAACCGCAACCACGCTGCATGCAGCGGTTTGCTGGCGACGAGCGTTCCGCGATTTGCGATCGTGATTAGCGTGCATAGCACGCTAATCGCGATCGCTCCAAAACCGCTGCAGTGTCCAGTGATTTTTCCGCGCTAATCACGGGAAAATCACTCCCGCAAGCCGGCGTTCTGCGATTTTAAGTGTGAACAAGCCCTTACAATGAGCTTCAGTAAATAACCGCACTTCTACCGCCTTGTTTTTTGTTTATCGAACAGCCATGATGAATTGACGCCTACATGATTTTCCTGACTAATTTTCCGACAAAAGAGCAACGAGCAATCATTTCCATGATCTTGTGATGTGGGTACAGGCGCGTGATCACGTGAATGATGTTTAGCAATGCGCCGTGATAAGGACCATTATGGCAGATCGTATCCTTAAGATCCCTGACGACTCCACGCAAAGTACCATGATCGCTTGACTTCCTGGTCATCATGTGACGTTGCGCATACAGTCGGCAGGAAGGTGGACCGGACAATGCTCGTCACTGAAGGACTTGGCAGGATTCAACTTCCTGTGTCGCTACGGTGAGTATTCAGCTTAAAGGACTTTCGAGGTGAAAAGTAAAAAAAAAAGTTCAGTACCTATGTCTATTTTGAATCCACGGAGGACGCCCTCCGCGCCCTGCGTTTACTTCCGCTGGGTCCCCGCTCTGTTACCGGCCCCTGGTAACATCTCGACCCCACGGCCCAGGTCGGGCACTCATTCCTCCCGCCGCGTCTTCGCTACAAGGCTGTCTCCTGTGCATGAAGCGGTGGGTAGGGAGGCCCTAGAGCTGCGCAGCCGCACTCGTGTCTATGCGGACTGCGCAGCCACGGCAAGCTAAAGCAGGCATTTTACTTGAGGAATGAAAGCCTGACCTAGGCCGTGGAGTCGGGAGCCGACCGGGGGCCGGTAGCAGAGCGGGGACCCGGCGAAAGTAAACGGAGGGCACGGATGGCGTCCTCCGTGGATTCAAAATAGACACAGGTACCGAACTTTTTTTTTTTTTTTTTTTTACTTTTCACCTTGTATGCCCTTTAAGCATGCCTAGACTCTGTCCCCAGCATACATTAGCAATATGGTTTTAGGTAAAAAAAAAAAAAAAAAAAAAAGTTTTTTAAATGCTATATGGAAAAACAAAAACAATTACAAGGATCTCCGGAAAACATAAGTGATGCTGCAAATCTGGCCTGGATTAATTTAAAATCGCTTGGTCTTCAAATGAGAAAAATATGCACGCTTGTAGTATGACCATACGTAATTTCTACTGCTTTGTCAACTCTTTTAGTACCAGCCGTCTCTGTCCCCTTAAGGACAATATTTTGCTTAGTAATTACTTCTGCACCAATGGTCAGAGATATGCAGCGATACACCTTGGAGTAACAAGTGATTGCAGTAACTCCACATGATCATCAATAATCCATCTTTATTTCCAATCCGTTAAAACATGATAAAAGAATATGTGGGTAAGTACACACTGTGTGGGTCTGTGATGGTTTGAGAAAGGACCAAGCAGTCCGAAACGCCAGTGCGTCACCTTGTACTTACCCACAGATTCTTTTATCATGTTTTAACGGATTGAAAATAAAGATGGATTATTGATGGATCATGTGGAGTTATTTCCCTTTAGGACAATAGACTTATTTTTTTGCTGGATTTCACGCTGTGATCACTGTGATTGGCTTACAGTGATCACTGGGTCAAGAGAAAATGAAACCGGCTGCTGATCAGCATAGAGAGAGTTCAGCTGTCATTTGGTTAGGAGACTGCAGCAGCACAGGAGCCACAGGACCATGCGGCAGTGGGTAATTGAAATCTATGCCCTGGCAGGGATAAGATGCAGTAAACAGGGCATAGATTTCAATTACCAAGGTCTGGGTGAGGAATACCAGTTGCCTGGCTATCCTTCTGATCCTCTGCCTCTAACACTTTTAGCCATAGACCCTGAACAAGCATGCAGTTATCACGCTTGGTTCAAGGCGTATACACTGAGGCTCAGATAATCGTAGTCAAAACGTAAGTTAGGGTCATACACGAGATATCAGATGGCTGCAGTACAATACGCTGAGACAAAAGCTAGATCGATAATCAGGCTAGGGTCATACACGGGTGGTCAGATGGCTGAGGTACAATAGGACTAGGCGAGAGAATGGTCAGTAAGGCTATGGTCAAAAGTAAAGTCAATCAGGCAGTCGCATTAATATACAATCACAATAATAATACAATAATATCACAGAGTGACAGAGTGCCCAGCACCAGCGAACTGATTGCTATCACAGGCAGTTAGCAACTGAAACAGCACTGCTAAAATACATTCAGTCACCCAATCAGAGGCCAACCCCACACACAAAAACCAATCAGCAAGCAAAATCCCTGCCTATGCGTCAGCTGATCTAAGCTATCAGCGGACGCTAGGGCATAAGACCGGCTCTGAGACGCGCGCGCCCGCCTAGAGGGATGGACACACCCGCAGGGGTGCTGCGGATGCCGCTGGGAGAATCGGAAGGTGAAGCTCGCGGCTGAACTCTGCCACGCGAGCCGCCCCAGCCAACGCTGGAACCGATGACAGGTGAGTCCCTTACAGCAGCAGATCAGGCGTTTCTGGCATTGTCAGATCAGATAAGATTAGCTGCATGCCTGTAGATCAACAGGACTGCTAGGCAACTGGTATTGTTTAAAAGGAAAACATGTGGCAGCCTCATTCTTCTCACTTCAGCTGTCCTTTAATACAAAGCTTGCATGCAGTGAGTTAGAATATTGCAATCTGTTACAGCACAGTACTGTGAACTGGTCCCTTGTATAGACAGTTGACATGCAGAATTATTGTGCACCGCAACTGAGCACTGTGAACTAACCCTGAACAGTAACATAGACATAATATAAAACAGTAATAGCTATATAAAAAAAAGCTGTTTTGAAGCTGTAAGTAAATAAATGGCAGCTATTAATTAGGCTGACCTCAATCCCATTTTGGCCTTTGAAAATGTTTAACCACTTTACCCCCGCGCGTACGGATTTCTCCGCCCCTTTTTCCATCCTTTCACCCCCAGGGACGGAGAAATCCGTACTCTGCGCACTCCCGCCGCTGTCCGCGCTCCCGCTTGTAAACACGCCGCCCGCCGCTAGTAAACACGCCGCCGCCCGCTCGCCCAGAGATCAACGAACGGGAAAATCCATTCCCGTTCGTTGATCTCAGCCCCGCAATGATCTGCTGCCGCTCGGCTGAGCAGCGCGATCATTGTGAAAAATAACAAAGTCCCAGCCTCTTTCTACTTCCTGCAAGCTTCCGGAAGGACGCTTGCAGGTCGCCTGAAACTAATTTGTAATGTTGCCATCTTGTGGCCAAATAGTAAAACTACACCCTAACCATTTTTTTTACACACAAATAAACTTGTTTTACACAAAAAATTAACTCCTTACCTCCCACACTCCCCAATTTTTTTTTTTGTAATTAAAAAAAAATAAAAATTACAATTTAAAAAAAATACATAAATAGTTACCTTAGGGACTGAACTTTTTAAATATTTATGTCAAGAGGGTATACCACTGTTACTTTATAAACTATGGGCTTGTAATTAGGGATGGACGCAAAACTGAAAAAAATGCACCTTTATTTCCAACTAAAATATTGGCGGCAAACATTGTGATAGGGACATAATTTAAACGGTTTTATAACCGGGATAAATAGGCATATACATTTAATGGATTTTAATTACAGTAGCATGCATTATTTAAAAACTATAAAGGCCGAAAACTGAAAAATAATAAATTTTTTCCCACATTTTTTCCTATTTTCCCATTAAAACACATTTAGAATAAAATTATTCTTGGCATAATGTCCCACCTAAAGAAAGCCTAATTGGTGGCGAAAAAAACAAGATATAGTTCATTTCATTGCGATAAGTAATGATAAAATTATAGACGAATGAATGGAAGGAGCGCTGAAAGGTGAAAATTGCTCTGGTGGTCAGGGGGTAAAACCCCTCAGTTGGGAAGTGGTTAACAGTCCTCACACCCACATACTTTTTCTTTATTATGTTTTTTGTTTTTGATGATTATATTGTCAGCAATTAAAACTCAGAACATTGCAATTCTGTAAAAATATATTAAAACATTTTTATCTTTTTCAGTCCTTCCTCTCTCAACAATAGATCAATATGAACATTGAATTGAAAAGAAAAAAGTTGTAATTAAAATGCTCTGTTTTCAGGCAGTTTAGCAAAAACAAATCAAATAGAAACTCAAATGTACAGATTGCTGTGTGCAGATGTAATATGGGTGGCTGGTTTTGTTCAGTATCCATGAAAAGATAAGGATGTGGTCTTAAAGGGAACCTAAACTGAGAAGGATATGGATTTTTCCTTTTAAAATAATACCAGTTGCCTGACTCTCCTGCTGATCCTGTGTCTCTAATACTTTTAGCCACAGCCCCTGAACAAGCATGCAGATCAGGTGCTCTGACTGAAGTCAGACTGAATAAGCTGCATGCTTGTTTCAGGTCTGTGATTCAGCCACTACTGCAGTCAAAGAGATCAGCAGGACTGCCAGGCAACTGGTATTGTTTAAAAGGAAACATCCATATCCTTCTCAGTTAAGGTTCCCTTTAAACATGATGACTTATTTTACCAACTATAAACATGCACATCATGGTATCATCCAGTGTTGCTTTTTGCATTAAACATCAAAAAGAGGTACAGAGACTTTTTTGCATATATAAATAAACGTTATTCAGGTACTTTCAGGTCCTATTTACACTTACGGTAATTCTTTGCAATGATTTGCATTGCTTCCCATTTGCCAAAATGGTACACAACTCAATACAGTAAGTGTAAATAGGGCATAAAGACTACCGTATATACTTGAGTATAAGCCGAGGGTAGGAAATGCAGAACTTGCTGAGGACTTCCTAGTGCACTCTGATCGCTCGGGCCCCAGCACCATTAGCTAAAAAATATACCTTATGTGACATGGCGATTCCAAAGGCAACTATGATAAACTATATTTCTAAGGAGTACAACGTAAACACGTTTTTGCCTCCATTGCCAGTCTGTTCCCCTCTATTTTCACCCATCATTTAAGTTATTTTAGAAGCACATTGGGAGCGGTCACAATAATGGGTGGTGGTTTTAATGTTTTGGCTGATAAATGAAACCAGTGAAAATCTCAGTGTGTCTGGTCTACTCTTGCTTGCACTTTGAACTTTAAATTACATTACATGTTCCTCTAGCCTATAGAAGTGCATGAGTGTGCAATAAATATGTACCATATAAATGTATGCATATTTAGATCTTCGAGTGCCACTGCATTATTTGAATAAATCAGTCCTAGACCACCTTGTGGTAGCGTACTTCCTACTGTCCAGGTAAACAAATGCCTTGATAGGTCTATGTTGGGATGTGGTGATCCCTGATTGGATGCCTAGTTCAACTGATCTCACAGGATGTCTAGTCCAATCGAGGGAGCCATCAGACCCAATGACAGGGAGGTGTGATGTGGCTGAAACAAGCGGGCGGCTCCGCCTCTATGCTAAAGCGCTATTGGCCGGCAGACGGTAAAGGTCAAATAGACAGAGACCTCCAACTGGTGAGTAGTCTGTGCTGGTTCCCCCCCATCATATGGAGCGGGTCCAATCACACTCCTTCAATGTTTAGCCATAGAAGCCGCTTGCGAGCGGAAAAATCTTACAAAGAAGTTTGCTAATTTATTACAAATAGATAAGACCATTTGTTTATGTAAACATCACATACCTCAGATAATAGGGAAAAATGGGGGGGGGGGGGGGGGGGAGGATGCCCTTTCATCCTGTTTGTGCATCACATACCTCAGACTCACGGTGATCTGGAGAGATCATAAATTCTGAGTTGAAAAGTTAACTTAGAAGCTTCTAAATTAACTTTTGAAACTAAAAATTTACGGTCTTTCCAGATCACCCTATTGACATTTATTTATACGTGCAAAAAAGTCTCTACCTCTTTTTGATGTTCAATGTATATAAGCTGTGTGTTCTGACATCTGTCAGTATACAGGAATTTAGTCTGAAGAAGGCGGATTCGCTTACTTTTCTTCTCTTAGGTTATCCAATAAATGGTATCATCCAGATTCAAAACTTCTTGATTTTACTGATGGCTAACATGGTACTGTTACTTTATGCATTACAAAGTGTGTGTTGATGTAATTTATTATAACTTAAACTAAAAATGCCATGGGTCACTTCACAATAGGCCATGATACATTCATACAGAAGCATCGATCTTGGATTGCCATTCAGTTTTTGAATCATCACAGCTGATGCTAAATGTAATCTGATTCTTTGTATATATCAAATGACAGATGATTGATGAAGGCTGAACTAAAAAATGTTTTTTTTTCTATACAATTAGGTTAACTTTTAACCTACACATAAGACCTGTGACAAGTATTCTATTCCAAAACAATGGCATATAGTGAGCACATTGCAGTATTACATGTCAAGATCCGGATGTGATCATCACCAAAGCAGTGTGAGCATTAGAAGAGTGCATGTGGGAATTGTCTTACCATCACAAGTATCCCAGTGGGAACAGACTAATCACATTAGCAAAACGGAATTGCATTAACATCCATAGATGGGTTGGAATGTCATGGGCAAAATCTGTGCTGTCCTGGCAAAAAGCCGCAAAATTGATATTATTTCATTTATGTGATGCTTTTCATTAATCAGGAGCAGAAGGTAAGGATTAGGTTTCGGTTTTCACAGGTCATCCAAGGAAGTCTGTACATACATTACACTTACAAGGTACATACTATGGATCTTGCTAGAAGATCCTGAAAGAATGGAATTTTCAGGTAAATCATCAAAACGAGCCTAGGCTACTTACCGTATTTTATTATTGTGCATGGCTATAATTTACACAGAAATCTCCCTTTTAAACACTCATTTTTTATTAAAGTGGACCTGAACTCTTGCACAGGACAGAAGGAAAACAGAGAGAAATACACCCTGTATGTATTTAGAGAGTTTAGCCTGTCTAATTCCCTCTCATGTGTGTCTAATCACACGATGTAATTTGATCTCTCCTCTGCCACAGCAGGGAAGCTAATTGGTAAACACAGATATTAAACAATATGTCTGCTTCCATCAAAGTATGAAGTAGAAACAATGCAAATGTATTGCAGGATTTATATCAGCTGTAACAAAGAAATATTTTTCTTCAAAAGGTTATTATGCTGCAGAGCAGAGAGGAAGTTCTAAGTTCAGGTCCGCTTTAATTCTGTGCCCTTCTCCCCCTTCCATTAAACAATCAATGATACTCTAATATAAAAGATAAAAAAGTCCTTAAAGAGACACTGAAGCGAAAAAAAATATATGATATAATGAATTGGTTGTGTACTATGAATAATTACTAGAAGATTAGCAGCAAAGAAAATATTCTCATTTTTTTTTTTCAGGTATATAGTGTTTTTTCTATCATTGCATCAGTCTATAATATGTGTAGATTACACAACACTCGGCATTCAAAATGATTCTTTCAGAGCAGTCTGTGAACTAATGACCTCTCCTCTGTCAGAGAAAAAGGAATTTGTTTAGTTACAGTTGAGATAATAAAAGTCAGATAACAGCCCTCTCCAGGACTTTGAAAGTCGTAGAGCTTAATGGCTTTTTTCCATAGAGATAACAACTGGAGTTTCTTAACTCTTCCTGTACTGGAAACAATTAGACTGATGTATCTGATCTTAATGTTTTATTTCTTAGCTGTACTACACATACAAATCATAATATCATATTTTTTCCGCTTCAGTGTCTCTTTAAGTACTAGAATTCTTATGGAAGCAGTGATGGTCATGTGACCCATCAGATTCAGAAAAAGAATGCACATAAGCACTTACACACTTTTAACACACATTTACTGATAACCCATGCATGTTCACAAAAACACAAAGGTTTGCAGACACTAAATAACAGAATAGAAAACTCACATTCTATCTGTAAAATTGTGGCACAGCCTGCTTGGCAGTCTTTACAATGACATTCTCCTTACACTTGAGCCTCATCTTTAAATGTTATTTTTTTAATGGAAATATACTAGTAAAATATAGAAGCTGAAAAACCCTGGAAAAAAAAAAGTCCTTGCCTGTTTGTCATGCTGAATCTTCAGTACTTTCCCAGCTTCTGAAGTGAAAACAAACATGCCAGCAGTAAAGTCATAATAAAGTCACCTGTTCTGCATATTCCCTCTGGATCAGTAATTCAGAAATAATGAAATAAGGATCATCAACAAGACAAACTGGCAAGCAGCATTTTTTGAGGCTGAACCCAGCAATGACAGCCTAAATACTGATATTGCTACAAGGTGTACATACGATTTGGGCGCCGAGTAATACCGATAGTATAATATGTGTAATATTACCTAGATTCTACTATTGTAGATTACGGATAGTCAGTGGCCTACCTAGGGCATTTGGCACCCGGTGCTGGGTATTAAAAGACACCCCCCCCCCTAAAAAAATGGGCGTGGCCACAACCTGCGGCAAAAAATGGTCATGACCAGATGAGGGCAGAGCTAACTGTAATTTAAAGTATCAGCTAGTATAGTTGCCCCAGTATAGCTAGTATAGTTGCCCCCAGTGTAGCTAGTATAGTTGCCCCCAGTATAACTAGTACAGTTTCCCCCAGTATAGCTGCCCCCAGTGAAGCTAGTATAGTTGCCCCCAGTGAAACTAGCTGCCCCCAATGAAGTTGGTATAGTTGCCCCCAGTAAAGCTAGTATAGTTGCCCTCAGTATAGCTAGTATAGTTGCCCCCAGTATAGCTAGTTTAGTTGCCCCCAGTATAGCTAGTTTAGTTGCCCCCAGTATAGCTAGTTTAGTTGCCCCTAGTATAGCTAGTTTAGTTGCCCCCAGTATAGCTAGTTTAGTTGCCCCCAGTATAGCTAGTTTAGTTGCCCCCAGTATAGCTAGTTTAGTTGCCCCCAGTATAGCTAGTTTAGTTGCCCCCAGTATAGCTAGTTTAGTTGCCCCCAGTATAGCTAGTTTAGTTATTATTATTTAGTATTTATATAGCGCCGACATATTACGCAGCGCTGTACATACATATATATATATATATATTGTCACTAACTGTCCCCCAAAGGAGCTCACAATCTACTCCCTACCATTGCCAAATGTCCATATTATGTAGTGTAAGTACTGTAGTCTAGGGCCAATTTTTTAGGGGGAGCCAATTAACTTATCTGTATGTTTTTGGAATGTGGGAGGAAACCGGAGTGCCCGGAGGAAACCCACGCAGACACTGAGAGAACATACAAACTCTTTGCAGATAGTGCCCTGGCTGGGATTCAAACCAGGGACCCAGCGCTGCAAGGCGAGAGAGCTAACCACTACGCCACCGTGCTGCCCCCAGTATAGCTAATTTATTTGCCCCCAGTATAGCTAGTATAGTTTCCCCCAGTATAGATGCCCCAGGAGGGGGGAAGCAGCGCTAGAAGGAGGGGCAGTGGGAGCAGCGGTGGGGAGGGGGGACATATCCCCCCTCCCTCACCTGGGACCCCTCCTTCTGCCTCTCTCCCCCTCCATAGATTACTGCCGGCAAGTGCAGGGGCGGCGAGGAGACATGCGGAGAATTACTCACCACTTCCGCGTTCCAAGCGCTGGCAGCGTCATGTCGTCACAGACAGGGGCGTAGCAATAGGGGGTGCAGCAGTAGCGACCGCATCGGGGCCCTTGGGCCAGAGGGGCCCCGAAGGGCCCTCCCTCAACTACAGTATTAGCACTCTATTTGTCCTGTGCTCATAATAATCACTTTTATAGGTGCTATGGATAGCAGTAATCATTAACAAGCTGTTCCCCATCCCCTTCTTTCACCTCTGACACTGTAGTAGCCATTGGCAAGTTTTGGTGTGCCGTATCAGTTGTTATGTATAGAGTGCTTGGGGGGCCCCATTGTAAAACTTGCATCGGGGCCCACAGCTCCTTAGCTACGCCACTGGTCACAGATCTCCACCTTCAATGCCGCCCACTGTGCTTCCGCTAATCAGGAAGCACAGTGCCCCTGCACTTGCCGCCGGTAATCTATGGAGGGGGAGAGAGGCAGAAGGAGGGGTCCCAGGTGAGGGAGGGGGGGGGATATGTCCCCCATCCCCACCGCTGCCCCCACTGCCCCTCCTTCTAGCGCTGCTTCCCTCTCCTGCTTTGCTGCTGTGGGGGGTCGTGGCGACACCCCCCTAGCTGTCCGTCACACGGTGCGCCACCCCCCCCCTGCGCCCTACAGTAGGAACACCACTGCGGATAGTAGAATATAGGTAATTTTACAGATATCCTACTACTGCTTCCATAACCTTGTTCTCACACTAACCTTCCACTATATACACCTAACACTAACCTCTCCTACTTACACATAAAAATAACCTACCCCTAACTATGCCTAACACTGATCTCCCCCTAACTATGCCTAACACTGATCTCCCCCTACCTACACCAATCACTGATCTCCCTCCACGCACGCCTAACACTAACCCCCCTTCCCTCCGCATAACACTAACCTCTCCTACCTGTAGACATAATCCGTGCAGATTTCCCCTCTGCTATCTCCGCCACTATTTAGAGTTTGGCATTGTACCTGAATTCTGTTCGCCGGAACAAGCTCCTATTTCAACAAAAGGCTGGTCTGGATCCACAACTTAAAGTGAACCTGAATCGAGTAAAATGCTTTTAAAAAACCAATGATATACCAGCAAATGAATATTACATAGTTACCTCGCCATCAGTTCCTCTCAGAACCTCACCATTTTCTTCTAACAACAATTCCTTCCAGGTTTGACTAGATCACATGTGTTGAACTCCAGGCCTGGAGGGCCAGATCCCTGCCAGTGTTTAGGATGGACTGAGAAAGAAAGTAATGTGTTCTACCTGATGGACCACACCTTTCCTGATTCAGTCCCATCAATTCATTTGAGCTGTATCAAAAATGTGTGAGGACCTCGGCCCTCGTAGGACCGGTTTGACATATCTGGACTAGATCTAGTCAGACATGCCAAGGAGCTGAAAGCCTTAAGGCCCTTATTCAATATATCAGTTGCTGTCACTTATAACTAAAAGGACAACTGATGTGCAAGGTAATGTCTGTGTTTCCCTATTGCTCAAGTGGGCGATATTACAGTTTAACAAAGTGCTGACCTGGTAGCTGTTATGGGGTCACTGCCATTTTTAAAATGGAAGATGGAGAATTCCATCGATCACAGTGGACAAACAGGAGGCAGGAGAGGAGAAATAGATTGATGAGCAGACTACGTGTGAGGTAAGTGTGTTTCTTTGGCTTGTATTTTTCAGTTCAGGTTTGCTTTAACAATATGAGTGCTATAGAGGTACCCAAAGAGTTAAACATAAATCTATAAAATTTCGAAGGGTCTCTCACCAGAGAGAAAAACCTTAATCGGCAAAAATATATTTTACAGTCATATTAGATTTGTGCCTGAATACACAACTTCACAGAACCAATTAAAAAGTTAAATCCTACATCTACAATTTAATTTTCTGTGTCCAAAACCCATTTTCACACAAATGTTCTTGCTATGAATATAGTTCATAGGGCTGAGAAATTTTAAGCAAACATAATTAACAACCGAAAATTAGATTCTTGTTGTCTGACTTTTTACTAATGAAGAATGAAAACATTCAACTTTTTAAGAATGGCAGTTGTTCATTGGAGGAAACCGAAAATGTAGGTGAATAATGGAAACTTGGGTATTACTATACCCCACAATGTAAATAGTTGCTATGGCGGTGCTGACAGAACAAATTGGGCTCCAGAGTTATTATAGTTCAATTCTGCGGGTATCACTAGAGGGGAGGAAGTGGCAGTGCACGGAGTTTGGGTAAAATGTACCCGAATTCAAAATAACAGCAGAAATAGCGGCGGTGGTTCTTGGAGTTTAGGTACATAGTAGCCAAACTCTAAATAACGATGGAGGGGTGTCGGCAGCACCGGGGATTCAGGTGCTATGTAGCCGTACCCCAGATATCTTCAAAGAGGTTAGTTACCGATACATGGCGGCAGCATGGAGGTAAGTATCTGGGCACCCAGGGTTCGGCTATTTGCCTGAACCCCAAATCGGCTTTCATTTAATGTTAGGCATAGGTAGGACAGTACGAAGCAGTTCAGTTTGGCGCCTGGCACTCATTGCCGAAGCTGGGCGCAATCCTAGCAGCAATGCTATGCTTCAATCCCCGCATAACGGTAATTCAGGGTTCCGGCGACCGCCAGACCCTGAAATACATCTCCCTCCGAGTTTCTAAAATTAAGAGGGGGGGGGACAGTATTTAACGCAGACGGGGAGTTTAGCGGCAGCGGGAGAGCAGTCATTCGGCTCACCCTGTGCTGGAATAACATGTACACAAGACAGTAGGTGGGGAGGGGGGTTAGTGTTAGGTGTAAGAAGTGGAAGGTTAGTGTGAGAGATAGGGCTACGGAAAGTGTGATAGAATATCGGTAGCATTATTCATTTGTATCGGCACCCACATTTCTGCACACCCTTTTTGTAAGCACGTGTTTGTTGGTATTGAAACAAAGGAGAAATATTTAATGTATCTTTAGGTTTTGAAAAACGTTCATGTTCTACTCAACCTAAGTGCAGTGGACAGGCCACGGATACTATGATTTATCATTTAAGGTTACAATATGGAATTAACATTTAAAGAGAACCCGAGGTGGGTTTGAAGAATATTATCTGCATACAGAGGCTGGATCTGCCTATACAGCACAGCCTCTGTTGCTATCCCAAACCCCCCTAAGGTCCCCCTGCACTCGGCAATCCCTCATAAATCACAGCCACGTTGCTGACAAACAGCTTGTCAGAGCTGGCTGTGTTTATCTCTATAGTGTCAGTCTGCTGCTCTCCCCGCCTCCTGCAGAACTCCAGTCCCTGCCTGCATCCCTTCCCTCCCTGCTGATTGGAGGGAAGGGACGGGGGCAGGGACCGGAGCTATGCAGGAGGCGGGGGAGCAGCTGAGACTGACATTACAGATGTAAACACAGCCTCACAGCACGGCTGTGATTTATGAGGGATTGCAGAGTGCAGGGGGCCCTTAGTGGGGTTTGGGATAGCAACAGAGACTGGGCTGTATAGGCAGATCCAGCCTCTGTATGCAGATAACATTCTTTAAACACACCTCGGGTTCTCTTTAATATACTGTTATTCTTTGCCATTTTCTTTCTCACTGAAATCTCAGTCTGTAAACAAAGACTCGTCTTTCACTAAACTTTCACATTTCAAGCTTCTACCAGCTTGAAATAAGAGGTTACGCCCCTTTTATCTGTTACTGCATATACTATACAATAAAGAAGATGATGGAGGAAGGGGCAGGTAGCCATACATAAGTTAGTTATTTTTTATATAGAGCTGACATCTTCCGTAGTGCCTTACAATAGGTGTTCTAAAGAGGCCTTTGGGTTTGTACTGCACACTTAACGTGTGTGTCATCCACAGTCAAGTGATGGCAGCTTACTGGGTGCGCTATGGGAATCGCACACAATGTGCAACATTATGTTGCAGAAAGCAATTTTTTTCCCGTAAGGGAAATCCATTTAAATGTTAACAACAACATTCATTAACATGGGTTGTCACATCTGGTGCGATTCTACATGCAGGGAAACTGAGTGGGATCCATTCAAGTGTGCCCTGGCCACAGTGATTGTTGTCCAATCCAGCCATTTTGTGGAATCCCCCCCTCCCCCCCCCCCCCCCCCACCTGCCAAACTTTCTGTCCCTGGCTCTTTTCTTAGTCATAGTCAAGTGTCAGCCTAAATTTTAGCAAGTGAATATATTTCACATTCCTGTTAGAGCAGTCCATAGCAAAGGTTGAACATCAGCACGTGTATTCTCATACCTGTTCTCTGCAATGTCATCCAGTGCGGTACAAAGTGGACAGGGAAAATTAAAAACACAAAAGCCAAAAAGTCGACTGGGCCCCCACCAGGTCTCCACATTTATACAGAAACCACTAAGGGTCAGGAAAACCACAGCGCTTGTGTATCAAATCACCTGGTACATTTCCAATATGGATATATAGAGAACTAACTTTAGAAAAACAAAAACAAGGAGGTATATCTCAAAGCAAAACTCTAGTTGTTGTAAACATTTACACAGAAGAAAAGAGATATGGAAGGGGTTCACATTCTGCTTGACTCAAAACTAACAAAACAGCTATAGACAATTTAAAATCAAGTTTTAGCAATAACATTTTACCTTAAAGTGAACCTAAACTGAGAAGGATATGGATTTTTCCTTTTAAAATAATGCCAGTTGCCTGACTCTCCTGCTGATCCTGTGTCTCTAATACTTTCAGCCACAGCCCCTGAACACGCATGCAGATCAGGTGCTCTGACTGAAGTCAGACTGGATTAGCTGCATGCTTGTTTCAGGTCTGTGATTCAGCCACTACTGCATCCAAAGAGATTAGTAGGACTGCCAGGCAACTGGTATTGTTTAAAAGGAAACATCCATATCCCTCGCAGTTTAGGTTCCCTTTAAGGGCAGAAAAAAATACAAGAGGAATACATTTCCACAGAAGGAGATCAGTTTAGGAGTTCTGATAGGAGAAGGTAACTGTTGTCAGGAATAAAGGAGTACTATGGAAGCGTTTTTCAACCATAGAATCAAAATCACCCAAAAATGGACAAAAAAATGTATACATATTTGTGTATCATGAACCGTCAACTGTTATTAAAAGTATGTCAGGAAATTTACCCTTGTTTGAGAAACTGTACAAACCAAACTATGTCTATGTAAATACCGAAATGACAGCAAATGTAAGAGAAGGAAGTACAAGCTTTGTTCCGGATTCAGAGTTTAAACAAAAGCGTGCTTCTTCCCTGTTTGAGCAAACATTATGCACTGAAAGAAAATACACCGGTTGTCAAGAACCCGGCCCCACAGCAAGCCTGCAGAGACGGTTCCCGACTGGGGGTTTGACCAGATCGAGAGGGAAAGCAGCCTTATTCAAGCTAACACAAGGCTGTCACCCCTCAACAACACTTCACTCTGCCACCACTAGCTGCTGCTAGACACTTTGACAATTCCAACTCTGCTGTCGAGTGGCCTGCACTCAGTCCAGCGTTTTCGTACTTTGGTCAGCTTTGCGCTTAGGCTGAAATACGGGAACGCCACACACACATGCAATCACACGGTAGCAAGGCACAATCCCAGAGGTACAATCAGGCACTGAGCTTGTAACACAAATTGCACTGCAGTCTCTCTCTAGGACTACGGGCTCTGCTAGTACATCAGAAGTCAGGCTTATTAAATAAAGATTTAATATTCCAAAAAAGTGGAACAGTGCAGAAAGAAATATGTACAAAAGACTTACAAAACCAAGTAAAAATACAAGGACACACAACAAGACAGTTTGCAAAAATAAAAATGGCAATCAAACGTTACCAGCATGAAGATCTCAACTTGGTTTTGCGGGATAGTCCTAGCTTCTTGCTACCTCCAGGGAACTACAACTCTGAATCATTAAAAGCTGATTATTATTTTTTTATAGCAAGCAGCATATTCCGGGGGTACAAGTCCAGATATAATTTAATTTCCTCAGAAGGTTTGCACAGACCTCTTGTAATATCCTTGCTGGCAAAGGTTTCCTGTCCCACTTAGACTCTAGACCAATTGTATATTCAGAACAGGGAGATGTTTACACGTATAGACTTCAAAGCAATGCAAACACTTCCAGCTCAACTCTTTGGGTAATTGTCTAATTAAGAGTTCCCTTGCTAGAGGCTGACTAAATATCACACAATGCCCTGGTGGGCTATTCAACTTAACTGGTGTATTCAATGCAGATTTCCCCTTTCAAGATTGCTTCCTAATTTACCCAGTATTCAGGTGACAATTATTTCCAAAGCCAGATGGCTTCTAACAGACATACACAGGCGATATGTACTATATACAATATCACAAATAGCTGCTATGTTATCACACCGATTTATTTTCTGCTGTTTTGTGCCCAACACAGATCAAGGCACTTTTCTGTTATAACTCCCTTAAAGGGAACCTAAAGTGACATTAAGGTCCCCAGTATAACTTTGAAAAGTGCTACCCAGTAGGTCCCAGGACCAACTTCCACCACGATGTAAACCTGTGCCCTGTGACTCAGTTTTATAGGACCTTATTCTTACTTAAAGCGAACCTAAAGTGATATTAAGGTCCCTAGTTTAACTTACCTAGGGCTTTCTCCAGCCCCCTGTAGTTGTCCTGGTCCCTCACTGTCGTTTCGCTCTTCTCCGTTCAACCGATGTGGTCCTCTGAAATCTAGCTGACTAAGCCAGTCACAGGCTACTGTGCTCATCCAGTTGACAGCACTCCTATAGCCAGGAGTGTTTGGCAAATGCATAGATGCAATTTTTTTTTTTAACTGCTCAAGCGCAGTATGCTCCCAACTACTGGAGCACAGCACGGATGCTTTCAGAGGGGTACAGAGGCTGCAGGGAGGAGAGCGGAAAGACAGTGAAGGACCAAGATGACTATGGGGGGGGGGGGGGGCTGAAGGAAGCCCTAGGTAAGATAAAATGGGACCTTAATGTCACTTTAGGTTCCCTTTAAGTAAGAATAAGATCCTATAAAACCAGGGCTGTGGAGTCGGTACAAAAATCATCCGACTCCAACTCCGACTCCATTTTTGAAATCACTGACTGACTCCAGGTACCTAAAATGGCTCTGACTCCGACTCCTCGATTCCAACTCCTTGGTTTAATACTTACCAGAACTAAGAATTTGGTACAAAAATCATTCGACTCCTCAATTTTTTTAAATCACCGATTCAGACTCCAGGTACCCAAAATTCCCCCGACTCAGACTCCAACTCCACAGCCCTGTATAAAGCTATCACAGGGCACAGGTTTACATTGTGGTGGTAGTGAGCTTGACATTTGTAAAGCTATTGCTAATGTAATGTTATGGGTGATTTTTAAAAAAAAAATCACATTCTTGACGTGGGATCACACACATAACATTACATTAGTCACAATGTAATCACAAACGCTCAGAAAAGTGCTGCTAGCAGGTCCCAGGCCTTACTCTGACTTCAAACGTTACATGAAAGGACTTCTGTGAATTCTAGAAACTTTCCCAAACAGACAAAAATCCTTTCTGAAGCTAAAAAGCTTTCACATGGTTATGTATTATAGCAACATCTACTATGCAGTCTTATGGGTACATTAACTTTTCAGTGCTACATGTAATAAATAATACATTACACTGTCATTCCACTAGTATGGATACTTCTTCATTTAAAAGCAATGCCACTTTTGCTGTGAAAATGACAACTCATTTAATTCACCTCTATACATTTAAAGGTTCAGTGACAAACATTATTTGTTTGCCAAACATTATTTCAGGTTTGTTGCACTGTTTTATGCACATATAAAGTGCATGGATTCTATGGTGTTCTTATAAAACTGGCGATTGGAAGCGTCAAAGATTGCCACCAGGCAATGTTTTAGTGTGGGTGTTTAAAATGGTGCTGCTTTGTGCAGTTACTATCTTATGCAACAAGGTGGATTTGCGCGTGCATGGAAGGCTTATTTTTAGGGGTACATTTTAATCTAGATTTGAATCATCACAGGGAAATTAAGTAAATTTAGGTCATAATTCAGGTCATTAGGTCATAATAAAAAATAAAAATTTCCTTCACCTAAGACAATAATAAACACAACATTAAAAATAAGTAAGTAGTATTGCCATGAATAGGAAACATATAAACACATGTCCAATTCCTGTTGTGAATGCATAATACAGTAAAAAAAAAACAAGATAGATACCCTTGTTAAAGGAATAAACTGGTAGAGTGAACTCATAGTGGAGAAAATGTGCCGTATTGTATATTACATAAACAATCACACTTACATTTCTAGCCAAGGTTATCAACAATCTTAACCCGTTTTGTGAACCAAGCGGTTTAGTACTTCCTCAGGAGCGATTAACCACTTTTTTAAGGCTCATAAAGTAGACTGCTTTCCCTTCAGTTTCATCTCTTATACTGAAAGGAACATTTCCATGAAATTGTGAATAGAATTGCATGCAGTCAGAAGTTTCTAATATACTGCAGAATCGCAGGGAAAACAGCATCCTGCTATGAGGTCTAGCAGCCCCGGGTGTGCCAAGAGCCTTGGCGTGCGTATTCTAGAGTACTGCTGCCATGGTTGCACAAAAATGCTTTAGCTTATTGTCAGTTTTGGAAGTTCTTATCTGGTACTAAACTGAAATGGAAAGTTAATTTAATATGATTGATAACTAAGAAATTCTTATCAAGGAACAATGTATAGTCTTCTACAGAATGATGCAACAGGAAAATGAACTTCTGTAACATTACAGTAATTAGTTTGTCACAATGGTCATAATGTAGCTATACCAGATTTTGCTTCAGTCTTGACCAGGCTTTATGTTTAAAAATTCCTTTGTCTAGTGAAACCACGGCCAAAGTGAACTTGGCTAGCATTGTTGAGTTTTTGAAATGAAGTCCAAATGGTTTGTACCTTGTCGCACTCCCACCAAATGTGAAAAATAAGTCCTCGTTATTAGCAGCTTCAGAAAAATAGAGTTTGTATTTTTACCGTCTGTGAAGACAGGATGTGTAGGAGCTGGAGGGAAATCTCAGTTATTGGGAGACTACTAGGAAAAACTTGGCCAGCACTGATGTGTGTGGCAATAATAATGGAATTTCCCTTTAAGAGACCTGTGAGAACAGCACTTAGAGTGATTTCTACAATGCTTGTACTTGCAAAACTAATTTAAGATTGTAGCTCCCTGACCAACATATAACTACTCAAAAATGCATAATGCACAGCTTTGTGGCACTGTTTATTATGCTGGATCAATTGGTAATTTTTGACTAATTCAATAAAAATAGCATCTTTCATATATGAAAACAATTTTTTTAGTTATATGATGGCAGTGCGGTGATCTCTGCACAATTCATGATTACTAGAGCCCCATCATTCATTTTGGTCAGTCTGACCAAGGCTTTACAAGCTAGCGTGTCAAGGGCCTGAACATAATTATTTCTTTCACAAGTTCCCATTTTCTTTAGACAGGTAGTTTTGATAGATTATCTTTTCTAAACAGCTTTTCAGTTGTTTGATGTGGTGATATCTTGACAACCAGGCCAACAGATACTACTGGGTCACACAAGCACATGGATCTTACAGATAGTACTGACTTTGTACCCCTTTATCACATATTCTCTGGCTATGCGAGTATCTTTAGCATTAGTATAAAATAGAAAATTGCAGTGCACAAGTGTCAAGCCACTAAACTGGATGTGAGACACAACTAGAAGGAAAATGAACAACAGTCAATGACCTGGAAAAAAAGACTAGGGGCCAGTGCACACCAAAAACCTCTAGCAGATCTGCAAAACGCTAGAGGTTTTTGAAGCAGATTTCAGAGCGATTCTAGGCATGTTTAGAGACGATTTCTAAACATGCCTAGCGTTTTTTGGAGCGTTTTTGTGTAGCAGATTACAAATATTGTTACAGTAAAGCTGTTACTAAACAACTTCTGTAACAAAAACGCCTGGAAAACCGCTCTGATCTAGCATTTTTCAGAGAGGTTTTCCACTTTCCTATACTTTAACATTGAGGCAGAAACGCCTCAGAAATCTAAAAAATGCAGCAGCCCCTGAGTTTGTGGAAAAAACGACCCACTCTGGTGTGCACCATCCCATTCACTTTCATTAGCCAAGCGGTTTTCCCCCTGCAAGAGTTTTAAAAAATGCTTCAGAACCGCTCTGGTGTGCACCAGCCTTTATTCATAAGAATTTAAAAACGATATATATATATATATATATATATATATATATATATATATATATATATATATATATATATATATATATATATATATATATATATATATATATATATATATATATAGGCCTCAATTCACTAAGCTTTATCAAACATTTGATAATTTACCTCATGGGTAAAATCTAATTTTGAATTCACTAAGGTGTTATATAGTTGTCAAATGTTTTATCGATAAAACATTCATTAAATCTATAACACCTTAGTGAATTCAAAATTAGATTTTACTAATGAGGTAAATTATCAAATGTTTGATAAAGTGTTTGATAAAGCTTAGTGAATTGAGACCATAGTGGGGAAAATAAATGCTTCATCAGCACTTTGAGAGAGACTGCCACTCAACCACTTGACTTGTCAGCAATTCCAAAGACTCCTCCCCTTCTGCAGTGGAAAACATAACTACCAAAACTGTACAGCACACTGCAGGACTCTGATTCAACAGTGTCTAATGGTACTCAGGGCATTTAGTGTAAAATATGCACTCACCTAAAAGATTATTAGGAACACCTGTTCAATTTCTTATTAATGCAATTATCTAATCAACCAATCACATGGCAGTTGCTTCAATGCATTTGGGGGTGTGGTCCTGGTCAAAACAATCTCCTGAACTCCAAACTGAATGTCAGAATGGGAAAGAAAGGTGATTTAAGGAATTTAGAGCGTGGCATGGTTGTTGGTGCCAGACGGGCCGGTCTGAGTATTTCACAATCTGCTCAGTTACTGGGATTTTCACGCACAACCATTTCTATGGTTTACAAAGAATGATGTGAAAAGGGAAAAACATCCAGTATGCATCAGCCCTGTGGGCGAAAATGCCTTGTTGATGCTAGAGGTCAGAGGAGAATTGGCCGACTGATTCAAGCTAATAGAAGAGCAATGTTGACTGAAATAACCACTCATTACAACCGAGGTATGCAGCAAAGCATTTGTGAAGCCACAACATACACATCCTTGAGGTGGTTAGGCTACAACAGCAGAAGACCCCACCGGGTACCACTCATCTCCACTACAAATAGGAAAAAGAGGCTACAATTTGCACGAGCTCATCAAAATTGGACAGTTGAAGACTGGAAAAATGTTGCCTGGTCTGATGAGTCTCGATAGAGTCAGAATTTGGCGTAAACAGAATAAGAACATGGATCCATCATGCTTTGTTACCACTGTGCAGGCTGGTGGTGGTGTGTAATGGTGTGGGGGATGTTTTCTTGGCGCACTTTAGGCCTCTTAGTGCCAATTGGGCATCGTTTAAATGCCATTGGCTACCTATGCATTGTTTCTGACCATGTCCATCCCTTCATGACCACCATGTACCCATCCTCTGATGGATACTTCCAGAAGGATAATGCACCATGTCACAAAGCTCAAATCATTTCTAATTGGTTTCTTGAACATGACAATGAGTTCACTGTACTAAAATGGCCCCCGCAGTCACCAGATCTCAACCCAATAGAGCATCTTTGGGATGTGATGGAACGGGAGCTTTGTGCCCTCGATATGCATCCCACAAATCTCCATCAACTGCAAGATGCTATCCTATCAATATGGGCCAACATTTCTAAAGATTGCTTTTAGCACCTTGTTGAATCAATGCCACATAGAATTAAGGCAGTTCTGATGGTGAAAAAGGGGGTCAAACACCGTATTAGTATGGTGATCCTAATAATCCTTTAGGTGAGTGTAAATATTGCATAAAGCAAACTGATCTCTAAACGGATCCTGAACAAAAAAAAAAAAGCTTACCCCATCTCTGCTATTTGGCTCACTATGACAGCACTATGTACAGCAGCTTGACAGAAAAGAAAAAGGTGATGAGAATCAGTAAGGGGTAGGTAAAGCAGTGATATATTTATTTCAACAATTACTGTTTGTGTCTGGTGTCCTTTAAAGGGAACCTAAACTGAAAAGGATATGGATTTTTCCTTTTAAAATAATAACAGTTGCCTGACTCTCTTGCTGATCCTGTGTCTCTAATACTTTTAGCCACAGCCCCTGAACAAGCATGCAGATCAGGTGCTCTGACTGAAGTCAGACTGGATTAGCTGCATGCTTGTTTCAGGTGTATGATTTAGACACCACTGCAACCAAAGAGATCAGCAGGATAGCCAGGCAACTGGTATTGTTTAAAAGGAAACATCCATACCTCTATCAGTTAAGGTTCCCTTTAAAGGCAGTGATCAGCCAGGTAAGAATCAATGAAGGAGAAATTCAGCTATGACACCCCATTGTTCTCACTTTAGACTTCTTTTCCACTGAAGAAATCTTTAAGCTGGCCATACACTGGCCCGATTTGCGCCCGTTTCGACAGCAGATTCGATCACTGGGATCGAATCTGCTGCCAATCGTTCACGCTACACGCCGAATTTCGATCCATTCCGTCCGATCCCGTCGATCGCGCCGTGTGGAAAATAACCGTCGATCGCCCGCGGGTAAAGAGCGCATCGCTAGCGGCGTTCGAGTGCCCGATGACCGACGCAATAGAGCCGCATACATTACCTGCTCCGCCGGAGCAACTCCCGGGTCTCCGCTCTTCTCCGTCTCCGCTATGCTTCCCTTCTTCCTGTCCCGGCAGGAAGTTTAAACAGTAGAGGGCGCTCTACTGTTTAAACTTCCCCCAGACAGGAAGAAGGGAAGCATGCCGGAGACCAGAGCAGACCAGAGCGGAGACGGAGAAGAGCGGAGACCCGGGAGTCGTGCCGGCGGAGCAGGTAATGTATGCGGCGGCAGCAGCACCACCGCCACCACAGACTGTGATCGGTTTCAGGCTGAAATCGATTCACAATCTGTTTGCAGTAAAGGTAGCCATACGATCCCTCTCTGATCAGATTCGATCAGATAGGGATCTGTCTGTTGGTCGAATCTGATGGCAAATCGACCAGTGTATGGCTACCTTTATATTTGGCTACAACAACATAAACAAATTGACTGGAACATGTAAAATGAGAACAGAGAGCCCAATATAGTGTAGTAAGTATTGACAATTGGGTATATGAAATGAGTATAATATATACTCACAAACCAGGGTTACCTCCAAGTAACCACTGTACAGGCAGGTGAGGAGATTAGCCTGTCCTTAAACAGGATTAAGAAGGGGTATCCCCCTCCAATCGGGGTGGATATCAATTATAACGTAATGAAGGAACAGAGGCGCCAACAGGATAAAATCAATTCTTAAAACTTTTAAAATTGCTTAGGAGGCAGTGGTGGACTTACCCCCCACAAGCAGACACAAAAACTGTGTATTCAAAACAATCAAATTTATTGGTACACTCCAAGGGTTTTTGCAACGCGTTTCGCAGGTATATTCCCGCTTCCTCAGGCTCTGACAGAGGCGCTTATCGTGACCTTGAGACTGTACTGTGTGTACTCCTATTTTTTATTGCCTTAGAAATCGTGAATATACCTGTGAAACGCGTTGCAAAAACCCCTGGAGTGTACCAATAAATTTGATTGTTTTGAATACACAGTTTTTGTGTCTGCTTGCGGGGGGTAAGTCCACCACTGCCTCCTAAGCAATTTTAAAAGTTTTAAGAATTGATTTTTATCCTGTTGGCGCCTCTGTTCTTCATTACGTTAAAGTTGACTGGAACGCTATTGTTTACGAGGAAGATACTTTCTAAGAAACAATACAACAACTGATTCTAAGTGGTTGTACAAACCCACAGATCATCACAAGAAGGATGAAAATGGTTTCCTGTCCCCTGGTCTCAACTGTTTCTGATTTGAAATGAATAAGTCTGTAATTGTTTTGGAAAGTATGTTAAAATTAAAGCAACCATAACAATGTCTTAAAAAGACATTTTATGCATGAAAAGCATCTGATCTGTTAAATAGCTTGTGTTTTGTGGCAAAAGAAATATGTTCTTATAATCCGCATCAGTCTCTGAATATATATTTATTAAGCAATCTTGTTGACGACTGCAAAATATAGATCTAATGCTTATTCTGAAATGTAACGATATATCATATTTAAACCACAGTTTAACAAACTTTCATTTATCATCTGACCCCAATGCAATAACTTTTACTCATGAGCTACCTTATGCATAACGTGTTGTAACAGTTAGCCATCAGTAAAAGCAGTAAGTTTTGAATCAGGATGATACCATTTATTGACTAACTTAGAAGTAAAAAGCCTTCTTCAGACTTTGTTCCTGTATATGGACAAGATGTTAGAACACACATCTTCTCTACACTTGACATTAGAAACATTCTTCGGCAAACATAAATGTCATTAGATGCCTTAATTACAACACCAGGGGGGTCTCACAGGGATGCTTGCTAATTTATGACAAATAGATAAGACCAATTGTTTGCTTCAACATCTCATATCACAGACTCAAAGACCGATTAGAAGACATGTAAAACCAGAGTTCAACCGTAAACAGAGTACATACTCTATTTTAAACAGGCTAAAAAGAATTGTGGCATTTAAAACCCATCTTTCCAAACCAAGAAATACAACACATTGTGGCATTAAAAAACATCTTACCAGCGCACAAAATAAAAACATAAGAATTGAGGCATTTAAAACCCATCGTACCAGCACAAGAAGTGTAAACCTTCATCTACAGTTTTGAACCAACGTATACATTTTGTCTTTGGTTCTTTATGCAATTTGAAGCCACCCATGAATACAGTGACAAGAAGATCACTTCTCCTGTGTCCCTGTAAGCAGAAATGTGTGGGAAATGGGAGATCTGTATATTTATTATTGGGTCTTTTTTGTTGTTCATAGTGAACCTGTGCTGATTCATAGGCTCATGTAGAGTTTGTCATGTTTCTCCCAAATAAATTCCTTTGGGGCATTTTGCACACATGATCAGATATACCAGATTAGACAAATCTCAGGAAAAGGTGGCTTGTACTTTGTATACATGTTATGTACCTGGTATTGGTGTCCTGTCGGTGGAGTGGATGTGTTTACAGGTCTTACACCTTTTCTGTTGGCAGGGAAAAGTTCCACTCTGTTCTGGACTATTCAAGGATCTCCTGACAATCATCTCTTTAAGACTGGATGGCCGTCGGAATGCCAGAAGGGGAAGTTCAGGGAATAGTCTCTGAATCTTGTGTAAAACAGGATGAAGTTCTTTTGCAATCTTTCTTAAGATTTCTAGGTGTGGGTTTGGAGGGGACCACCAGTGGGACATGACTCTTCCTGGTTTTGCTTGTACTCAACTCCTGAAGTAGAAGCAAAACCAGAATTTACCAGCATATTCCACTGTTGGCTTCACTTGAGCAATGTCTGTGTGAGAAGAGCCTCTCTCAGACGATTAACAGTCATTTACCTAAGCGTATCTCCTACCTCCCGGGCAATGGGAAGCAAGGTTTTTTTGCTGTGGAACGGTTTTTCATCACAGCACAAAACCTAAGTCTCATGTAATCTAGCACACCTGGTGCTGCCTTTCTGGGCACCCTGACACACTAAGGACATCTGCCACACCGCTTTCATGCTCATCAATATGTTGCCAGGCATCTCGGCACACTCCTGATGTCCACCCCAACAGTGCCAGGTATCTTACCATTTTCCAAACATCTACCACATTATTTGTAATCTGACAGCCAGCAAACCTACTACCTAAAGGTCGCTCACACTGTACATTCTGTGTCCAACAGAAAGCTGATACAGCAGGTACTGTCAACTCCTCTCAATAGGGCTGCTGCTACTATACACCACGGAACTACAATAAAGAGATCATCAAAATATTTGAAACAATTGGTACCCGGAATCTTTAGGCTTTTAAGGTGAATGTAATCATAGGCAAAGGATAAAGGGGAATGAAGCGCCCAGAGAAGAGAAAATGCTTTAAAAACAAAAAAATTGAAAAAAAAGGGGCTTATCTCAAAGACAAATTCACGTATTAATAGAATTTTAATTCTATTAATAAGTGAATTTGTCTTCATTGAGGTAAACCACCTCACTTTTTTCATTTTATTTGTTTGTAACGCATTTTATCTTCTCTAGGCGCCTCTTTTCCCTTTATCCTGTGCCTTCACCCTCCTTTCAGAGGGGAATCATCCCTCTTTGACCAGTTTAGGTCAAGTGAGGTTTGCTTTTTATCAAGAGTGCGACCATTACCAGCTCCGTCTGGTCTCCCGAGTGGAGTCGGGGGTTATACATCTCCACCTGTTTCTAGTGATCGGATGCCCTTCTACAACCCACCTTTGTGAGTATACTCCATCCGCATATTTAGTATACTTCTGGTACTGTGACATACTGCACCATTTAGGCTCCTGTTGTCTGTGTTTTTTTTCCCAGGGTGCAATTTTTACTATCCCTAATTTTTGTCCATAATCATAGGCAGGTCAGGAAAGTGTATAGGAAAATTTCCACAGGGAGACATTTCACCAGAATACTGACTTTTTCAAGCAAAAGTCTTAGAGTGAACCTGAAGTGAGAGGAATACAGAGCATGTCATCTTTGTTTTATAATAAACAATGCCAATTGCTTGACTTTGGTGCTGATAATCTACCTCTAATACAGAGGTGCCCAAACTTTTTTGGCTTGTGAGCTACTATAAAAAATTAGCAAGTCAAAATGATCTACTTATGTACAATTTTAGGAGCACACTTGTATATACTGAATGGAAAATGTAGTGGGGTTGGGATCTACCATAAGTCCTTTGCGATCTACCGGTAGATCGCGATCTACCCAATGGGCACCCCTGCTCTAATACTATATGCCACTTGCTGAGAATCATATGCTTTGACTATTGTCTGATCCACTGACTGCATGCTTGCTGTAAGTGTGTGACTCAAAAACATCTTAAAAGGGACTCTGTAACAAAAATGTCATTGTGTTTTCTACCATCCTACAGGTTCCTAAACCTATTATAATGTGCTCTGGCTTACTGCAGCACTTTATACTATCAACATCTCTGTAATAAATCAGCTTATCTTTCCCCTGTCGGACTTGTCCTCCTGTGTCTGGAAGGCTGCCAACTCTTCAGTGTGATCTGCTATGCATGCCCCCTCTATGCACAGTCCCCTGTGTGTGTGTGTTATTTACATTAGCCAGCTTTTCTCTGCTCTCTTATCTTTTACAAGCTGGATAAATCCTCTGTTCACATACTGATGAGTCACATACTGCAGAATTACAGACAACTGGGCAGAGCTGTCTGCAAGAGTAAACAAACAATCAGCTTTTAACTCTTCAGTGACCTGCAGGGGGAAAGAAACACACAAATGATCTCTTGAGATTCAAAAGGAAGGCTGTATACAGCCTGCTTGTGTATGGATGTATTTTCTATGTGTGGACATACTGTACATCAACCTACTTCCTGTTTTGGTGGCCATTTTGTTTGTTTACAAACAAACTTTTTAAAACTGTTTTTGACTACTTTTAATGCGGCGAGGAGTGGCGAAATTGTGACAGAGGGTAATAGGAGATGTCCACTAACACACTGGTATGTTTACTTTTGTGTGATTTTAACAATACAGATTCTCTTTAAAGAGGAGCTGTTAGGTATAGGGTCTCAGAGAAAAAAAAACACATATCAGTAGCTAAATATTGGCTGTACTTACATTACATATGCATTTCACTGTCCACGTTTGGATTTCACAGAATTTTTATATAGTATTTGCAGAGATCGATGCTCCTGACAGCTCATGGCAGGTTCCATGTTTGATTGCCTTGTATGATGCCAATTGTGATGTAATATCCTCCCTTACCCTGCTTCCTGATGATTCGACTCACAAAAAAGATCAGGATCAAAGATCTTAATGGTTCATGATCCGGACAACACTACCTTGCAGTGAATATTAATTAGCCATGTGGCTAGGAACAATAGCGGACCCATGCAGTATACTCTAACGGAACATGTGCCCTGTGAACAGCACATTGATTTTTCAGTGCTGTGAGTTAGGATGCTGTTACAAGCTGCTGTAACATGAGCCTGTAACTTCTCACTGTGAAAGCAGCCTTAGGGCGGGGTAGGGAAATGAAGGGGAGGACCAAGGGAGTGCAGTAGGGAAAAGAAGCAGCCCCAGCATGCTCTGCAGTATCTGTTATGCGGCCTGTCGGCCTCCTTAGGAGCTTGGGAATAAAGAGGCTTGCTGTTCAGCAAACATCAAAGTAAGAGAGATTTTTAACTTCAGTATTGCCTTTTTGGCTTCCTTCTAAACTGTTTAACACAGGAGAATAGAGGTTAAAATTAGTTTTTGCAGCCTGACAGTTACTCATTAAAGAGAATCTGTATTGTTAAAATCGCACAAAAGTAAATATACCAGTGCGTTAGGGGACATCTCCTATTACCCTCTGTCACTATTTCGCAGCTTCTCGCTGCATTAAAAGTGGTTAAAAACAGTTTTAAAAAGTTTGTTTATAAACAAACAAAATGGCCACCAAAACAGGAAGTAGGTTGATGTACAGTATGTCCACACATAGAAAATACATCCATACACATGCAGGCTGTATACAGCCTTCCTTTTGAATCTCAAGAGATCATTTGTGTGTTTCTTTCCCCCTGTTCTCATGCACTGAAGTTTCAGGCTGCTCTTTTCTTCCTGCAAACAGCTTTGCCCTTGTCTGTAATTCTTCAGTATGTGAAAGCCCAGCCAGCTCAGAGGACGATTTATTCAGCTTGTAAAAGATAAGAGAGAAGAGAGAAGCTGCTCTAATCTAAATAATACACAGGCAGTGTGCATAGAGGGGCCTGGAAGGGGGAGTTCATAGCAAAACCACAACACTGAAGAACTTGGCAGCCTTCCAGACACAGGCTGACAAGTCTGACAAGAGAGAGATAAGTTGATTTATTACAGAGACTGTGATAGTAGAAAGTGCTGCAGTAAGCCAGAACAGATTAGAATAGCTTTTGGAACTTGTAGGATGATAAAAAACAGGATGCAATTTTTGTTACGGAGTCTCTTTAAGTCAAAAACTCAGCATGACAGCCAGGCAACTGACATTGTTTATAGGGCAAAGAAGATTGTAGTCTCTGTACTCCGTATTGAGTTCTCAACCTTTTACCAATGGCCCCATCTTTTAAACTTAAAGTGAACCTTGAGGAGAACGCCAGCGCATACCACTAAGGCTGCATCCGAAATGACCACCAGCTCAGTGTGCAGCACCTAAATAGATTTTCTGCACACTTTGCATTCAATTCAGATGCAAATCATATGATTTGCATCTGAATTGAATGCAAAGTGTGCAGAAAATCTATTTAGGTGCTGCACACTGAGCTGGTGGTCATTTCGGATGCAGCCTTAGTGGTCTGCGCTGGCGTTCTCCTCGCTGTTCAACCAAATGTAAGTTACACATTTTTTTTGCTTAGCTGCTCCCAAGGTTTTAAATTTAGGTTAGGTCACTTGCCCGGAGGTTTGCCTCACCGTGGCGCAAGTGTCTAGTATAATATACTTTGCATGCAAACCATATTGGAAGCTAAAGTTCCTCCTAGTTTAATAAATGTTAGCACTTGTCTTGGATGCAGGGCATGCATTTTTCAGTCCAGCAGAGGCGGTGCTTGCCTGTGCGATTAACCATTCAATTGCAGCATGTGTTTAGGGACGCGCAGCCTTTCCCCCCACCTTAACTGAAAGAAAGAGTTTCACTTACCTGGGGCTTCGCTCCCCTTCAGCTGTCCTGTGCCCACGACGTGCCAAACTGGTCCTCCGCCACAGATTAGTTTAGTTTCTGCTGACCCCTTACTGTGCCTGCGCAGGACGTGCTTGTCGACGTGAGTGCGTACAAGGATGTGTGTGGTCAGGTGAGGCACCGGAAGGATTGGTTTGGCATGCCGCAGGCACAGGATGCCTGCAGGGGGCTGGTCGAAGCCCCAGGTAAGTGAAACGCTTTTTCTTTCTTTCAGATAAGGTTGACTTTAAACAAACACTGAAGCGAAAAAAAAATTATGATATAATGAATTGGTTGTGTAGTATGGATAATTACTAGAACATTAGTAGCAAAGAAAATATCACATTTTTATTTCCAGTTATATAGTTTTTTTTTTATAACATTGCATCATTCTCTAAGGCCCCGTTCACACTTGCGTTTTGCCATGCAAACGGACCGGATCCTGATCGGATCAGGACCTGATCCGGATCAGAACCATACGGTTCCGATCCGGATCCAATCCGGATCCGGTCCGTTTGCATCAGGCATGCATCAGGCTGCCATCCGGATCTGTGGGCAAAAAAATAGCGAAATTTTAAGAAAAAAATGTTGGGGTCAGCAGAAGGTGCTTCTGGTGCACCTGTAGAATCAGGTTCCTCCGCTGTAGGCCTCACCTCCACCTCCGACATTCTGCCAAACAGCTCCAGCACGTCTGTCACTGCTGCTCCACTCCAGACATGCTTGGCCCATGTGTCCCCATCCGAAATGGCCGCTTGGATACGCATAGGAAGTGGGGTAGAACGTCAGGTTTTTGTAGGCAGTGTGTTCTGTGCCTTCCGTTCCCTATTGTGTTCTGTGTTCCGGATGGTGCTGTCAGGCTCAGGTCCGGCTCCGGTCTGGGTGCGTGGGCCGGAGATCCGGACCCAAAAAATAGCGCATGTTGGAAAAGAGTCCGGAGTCCGGATCCGATCCGGCTCCGGTACGTATGGAACGGACGCGTGAACGTCCACAGAGACTTTACATTGCTATGCGGAACGTACGTTCCGTTTGTACAGTATGCGGTCCGGATCAGATCCGGAAAATCCGGATAGCGAACGCTAATGTGAACCGGGCCTAATATTTGCAATTTACACACTACTCAGCATTCTAAATCAGGTGTGCCCAACCTACGGCCCGCGGGCCATTTGTGGCCCGCGAGGCCTGTTTATGTGGCCCGCGGAGGTGTCCTGGAGAGGATCGGGTGAGGGCAGAGGCTGCACGCGGAGGGAGACGATCGGGGGGTTATATGAGGCTGCCCGCGGAGGGAGAGGATCGGGTGGATATAGGCTGAGAACGGAGGGAGAGGATCGGGTGGTATTGGTACAGAGTCTGTACTACAGACCGTTATCCTTGCTGCATCGGCATTCGGCAAGTAGTTGCGCGCATACACCCGAGTGTGCTGCGTATTCAGCCCCGGGTAGCGCTGGGATAGTTACAAAGCCTTCCTCATTGGTTATTGCAGGAACCTTCCTCCAATAGGAATCAGCCTGATTCCTATTGGAGGAAGGTTCCTGCAGTAACCAATGAGGAAGGCTTTGTAACTATCCCAGCGCTACCCGGGGCTGAATACGCAGCACACTCGGGTGTATGCGCGCAACAACTTGCCGAATGCCAATGCAAGGATAACGGTCTGTAGTACAGAGTCTGTACCAATACCACCCGATCCTCTCCCTCCGTCCTCAGCCTATATCCACCCGATCCTCTCCCTCCGCGGGCAGCCTCGTCCTCAGCATAATTACAGGCCCACGCAGAGCCGACAGCCCCCTCAGCCAGCACAGAGCTGACAGCCCCCTCAGGCCCACACAGAGCCCACAGCCCCCTCAGCCAGCACAGAGCCGACAGCCCCCTCAGCCAGCACAGAGCCCACAGCCCCCTCAGCCAGCACAGAGCCCACAGCCCCCTCAGGCCCACTCAGAGCCGACAGCCCCCTCAGCCAGCACAGAGCCCACAGCCCCCTCAGCCAGCACAGAGCCCACAGCCCCCTCAGCCAGCACAGAGCCCACAGCCCCCTCAGCCAGCACAGAAGCGACAGCCCCCTCAGCCAGCACAGAGCTGACAGCCCCCTCAGCCAGCACAGAGCTGACAGCCCCCTCAGCCAGCACAGAGCCCACAGCCCCCTCAGGCCCACACAGAGCCCACAGCCCCCTCAGCCAGCACAGAGCCGACAGCCCCCTCAGCCAGCACAGAGCTGACAGCCCCCTCAGGCCCACACAGAGCCCACAGCCCCCTCAGGCCCACACAGAGCCGACAGCCCCCTCAGCCAGCACAGAAGCGACAGCCCCCTCAGCCAGCACAGAGCTGACAGCCCCCTCAGGCCCACACAGAGCCCACAGCCCCCTCAGGCCCACACAGAGCCGACAGCCCCCTCAGCCAGCACAGAGCCGACAGCCCCCTCAGCCAGCACAGAGCCGACAGCCCCCTCAGGCCCACACAGAGCCGACAGCCCCCTCAGGCCCACACAGAGCCGACAGCCCCCTCAGGCCCACACAGAGCCGACAGCCCCCTCAGGCCCACACAGAGCCGACAGCCCCCTCAGCCAGCACACTACAGGCAGGCCACGTGTGAGTAATTAGGCCTCTGTTCCTCCTCAGCAGAGCTGACAGCCTCCTCAGCCAGCACACTACAGGCTGGACTCTGATACCATTGCTGCATCAATCTGCCCTGTGCATACACCCAGGTACCGTACTGGACTCTTGATACCATTGCTGCATTAATATCTGCCCTGTGCATACACCCAGGTACCGTACTGGACTCTTGATACCATTGCTGCATTAATATCTGCCCTGTGCATACACCCAGGTACCGTACTGGACTCTGATACCATTGCTGCATCAATCTGCCCTGTGCATACACCCAGGTACCGTACTGGACTCTTGATACCATTGCTGCATTAATATCTGCCCTGTGCATACACCCAGGTACCGTACTGGACTCTGATACCATTGCTGCATCAATCTGCCCTGTGCATACACCCAGGTACCGTACTGGACTCTGATACCATTGCTGCATTAATCTGCCTCTGCACATACACGGGCACACTACAGGCCCTGTAAGTGGCACAATGTCGGTTCGTAAAAAGCTGAAGGTGCACTCGGAGTGCAGAAATTTTCAAGAGAAGTGGACAAACTTGTATTTTTTCGTACAACATGAAGATAAACCATTGTGTCTCATCTGCAAGTATACAGCATCAGTGTTTAAGGAGTACAATGTCAAACGACACTATGAAACAAAACATAAGGCTAAGTATGATGAATATGTTGGTTTGCACAGAGAACAGAAAATTGCCAAATTGCGTGAAGAACTTGGTGGAATACCAAAAATGTTCAATCAAAAAAGAAAAGAGAATGAAGCAGCAGTCAGAGCAAGTTTTCGAGTGGCTCATATATTGAGTAGGGAAGCCAAACCATTTTCTGAAGGTGAATGTGTAAAAAGGTGCATCTTGGCTGTAGTGGAAGAACTGTGCCCGGAAAAAAAGAGTGAAATTGAAGCTGTTAGCTTGTCGCGTATGACTATCACGAGACGGGTGGAAGATTTGGGAAGCGATCTTCAGCTACAGCTAAAGAAAAAGGCAAGTCAGTTTGTAATGTTTTCAATTGCAGCTGATGAATCTACAGATGTGAGTGACACTGCTCAATTGTTAGTATTTATTCGTGGTGTTACCCCTATGTTTGAAATTACTGAGGAACTGGCAGCAATGAAGAGCATGCATGGAACAACTACTGGTGAAGACTTGTTCAGAGAAGTGTCAGAAGTGATCAATGACCTTGCGCTAGACTGGAGTAAATTAGTAGGAGTGACTACGGATGGTGCAAAAAGCATGGTTGGACGGCACAATGGGTTGGTTGCAAGAGTAAGTCAAAAGGTGATCGAATCAAATGGATCTCGACCATTGGGGCTCCATTGCATTATACATCAGCAAAATCTCTGTGGGAAGCAGTTGAATTTGGAACATGTGATGAAAGTAGTTGTTCACTCTGTTAACTTCATAAGATCCCATGCGCTGAATCACAGAACTTTCAGAAAATTACTAGATGAAATGGAATCAGAACACGAAGATGTCATTTATCATAGTGAAGTCCGCTGGTTGAGCAGGGGAAGGGTATTGAAACGCTTTTTTGAATTGCGAAACGAGATCAATATCTTTATGACTGGAAAATCAAAGCAACTTCCTGAGCTTGGCGATCCCTCATGGCTGTGGGATTTGGCAATTCTCTGCGATTTGACGGAATATTTGAATGAGCTCAATGTCAAGCTGCAAGGCAAAAACAAACTTATCTGTCATGTGTATGCAGACATAAGTGCATTTAAAACTAAATTGCAACTGTTCATAGAACAAGCAGAACAAGAAATATTGGTGCACTTTCCAACCTGCGCTGCCTTGCGACAAGAACAGAGTAGTCCCTTCCCAAGGAGAAAAATGATTCAACTTTTGAAGCTGCTGAATGAAAGTTTTGAAGAAAGGTTTGAAGATTTTCACAGCCTCAAGAATGAAATCCGTTTGTTTGAAAACCCATTTTCAGTTGAGGTTTCCACTGCACCAAGTGATTTACAACTGGAACTGATTGAGTTACAATGCCAGACATCGCTTCAGGACAAGTTTAGAGAAAAGTTGCTACCTGAATTTTATGCGGAACTCCCACTGCAGGACTTTCCAAATTTGCGGAAACACGGCCTGAAAATGGTCACAACTTTTGCCAGTACTTATGTCTGTGAGCAAACTTTCTCAGTGATGAAAAGGGCAAAAACTGGCTCACGTTCTCGCATCACAGATGATCATCTTCATTCTGTATTAAGAATAAATGTTACAAATTTGGAGCCAAATATCCAGAAATTGGTTTCTGAAAAACAGCCGCAAACTTCTCATTAAGAAAATGTACATCAAATGGTGAGTACAACATTTCTTATATTGTCGTTTTCTTTCAATTTCCAACACCATGTTAACTGTTACTAGAAAAACGTTAAAAGTTTTACATCGAAATTTTGTATGCATGTGTTCCGGCCCTCGAGATTTTTCTTGATTTGAAGTTCGGCCCTCGGGCCAAAAAAGGTTGAGCACCACTGTTCTAAATGATTTCACAGAGCAGGCCAGTGAACTATCCTCTGGAGAGAAAAAAATACAGTGACTCACAGTTGAAATAACAAGCTTCAGAAAACAGAGCTCTCTGCGACTTTGAAAGTCCTAGAGCTCAATGGCTGTTTTGCATAGATAACAACTGGAGTTTCTTAACCCTTCCTGCACTGGAAACAATATTAGACTTATGTCTCTGCTCCTAATGTTTGATTTCTTAGCTGTACTACACATACAAATCCTATCAATTTTTTTCTGCTTCAGTGTCTCTTTAAGTAATCCTTGGTACTCACGAATGGTAAACATCAAACCAGTAACTAAAGTAAGGATCATTATTACAGTATTATACATCAATCACATAAAAGACAAAACTGTAAGAACCATAAAATATAGTATTCGAATAAACAATATATATGAATTGGAAAAAACCCAAAAACACTGACACACCATTTCACCATCTGAAGTTGTACCCCCCCCAATGGACGCCACAAAGTTCTAAAAGAGCAACTACATACCTACTGTATTAAAAGTCATACATACGTATACGTTAGGGAAAGACTGATCTACACCTGCAGGTGTAAGAGTCATCTTGGATGGTAGCCAGAGTAAGAATAAGGTCATACAATAAAATCTGACAACCAGCTGTGCTCTACTACAGTGAGAAGCCGGTCAAGGCAGTACATCAGTAAAATGTTCAAAACTTTTAGATAGAGTTAAAACAACAGTACTTTTCTTAGTAGTATGGGAGTGTAAAATATATGCAACGTTTTCATTACTGTTTTTCTGTTGATGTCCTCCTCACTACCTGTTCCAGTGACAGAGACGCAAAGGCAAGAAGTGAAAAGAAATCTGCAGCATTACTTACTTACAAGCCCAACTAAATATAAGTGTAAAAAAAATAAAAATTAAAAAATCGGCAAGAGTTCCACTTAAAAACCCAAACACAGGATTGAACCAGGCAAATTTTAATAGCAATCAGGTTGAGGAGTGAATATAAACAATATACGGTATAGCAGCAAAGAGTTTGACATAATACGCACATTCAAAAAGCTGCTAGTGGAACCTTAATGCCAGCTTAGTTCTTCGCAAACATTTAATGTAGACAGCAGAAGTGCCATGGAAATTTTTGGATTTCCTTTTTTAGAGGGAGCAGTTTAAGGGGAACTTCGGCCTAAGCAAATATACTGTCATTAAGTTACATTAGGTATGTTAATTAAAATAGATAGGTAATATAATCTCTTACCCACCCTGTTTTAAAAGAACAGGCAAATGTTTGTGATTTCATGGGGGCAGCCATCTTTTTCATGGGGGCAGCCATCTTTTTGGTTGAAAAGAGGTGACAGGGAGCATGAGACACAGTTCCAACTGTCCTGTGTCCTGATCACCCCTCCAAGCTGCACGCGCTAGGCTTCAAATCTCAAATTCAAACTAAAAAAATAAAAATGTGCGCCAAAACAGCAGAAGGAGAACAACAACATCAGAAATCCCATCATGCTTTGCACAGCATCAAGGGAAAAATGCCCAGGCAGTTTTCTTCTGTGCAGCTAAAAATGAGGCTTGTATAAGAGAAACAAAGTTTTGATGCTGTGAAACTGGTAAAGAAACACAAAGCCTTTTCAGTTCTGCTGAGTCGATTTTTAGTCTGGAGGTTCACTTTAACTTCATGAAAACTGTTTAACCACCATTAGCAGAATACAGATAATATACCCACTACGAATACCGGGAAGGCCTGTCATCTGTCAGTATACCAAGGCAGCTGCATGGCAATGACAGTCTTTATATTCCCAGCCCTGTTGAAAAGACATCCATTATGTGATGTTAATTTATTGCTTGGAGTAAGCATAGGGCATCATTCTGACAGGATTCCCTGTGCTGTTACATTGTAAAATATGTCACATCTATGAGACTCATCCAGTGACACCATGTGGTGATCTGAGCGCCATACCATAAGCTTATGCTTCCCAAGCACAGCATTTGTAATGTGTTAAGGGATCTCAAGGTTCACTTACCAATTAATGCAGCAAACGGCAGATTTTGTTGCCAAATCACAAAAAGGAAGGGAAAAGCTTAAGTAGTGGAAAATTACCACAGCAATTGTTGAAAACAAGCAAGAAATGGTATATTAAAAAAAGTACAAAAGGCCTTGATTACTAAAATAATAAACACTACTATAAAAATATGCAATGTTAGGAAAACTTCAGATTATCCCAATGTTGACTATAAAAATCTCCTTTATCCTTTTTCTTTAGCCATTTTCTATAGTTTCCTGGTTTTTCTTCTTCAAGCAATCTCCCTGCAGTGCAGCTTTTATATGTTACAAGTAGATGCAGAGATAGGAGAGGGGTACAGCCAAACTATACAGCACTGCTGAAGAACTGTACAACCTGGAAAAGGTGATGGCATGACCCTGCCAAGTCCAGATCAATGCCATTAAATGTAATCAGGGTGGGAGTCAGCCAATGACAACATTTTAATTAAATTCAAGTGAGACCATTTGCAGAAGCTGCCTTACCTCACTGAAAATGTTGACGCGTCTTAACGGTGAGTTGAGATTGAAGGTTTGACAACTTGTTTACACACTCAAGGCTATTGCTGGGAAATAGGTGACTATGACAATAAAATGTTTAAACCTGGGTAACAGAAGTCAGGTAATCAAATGAATTAGTCAGACGTTTGATTTTGTGTTAATGGAAAACAAATCAAACAACTTTGTTCATCTACACTTTCAAAATGAATTCTGAAGGAGTATTACGTGTCCGAATTAAAAGATTTTACAGAAAATCTAAAGAAGAGTGCAAAATAATCTCAAGGGTTACAAAAGAATTTCTAAATACTTGGACATCCACAAGTCTATATTTTGTTAACTAATTTTCAAATTGGAGTGTGGAAGAGTCACTGCTGTAGGGCTTTACCTCCCACAATGTCCAGCTAAAGAATATGCAGGTGACAATATCCTAGGCCAGTTGTGTTCAAACTTTTTTTGGTGAGGGCACCCTTGATGGCTTTGAAATTATTTCAAGGCACCTCTTGGCAACAACTACCAAAATGCTGTTTGACCCTTGTTAGGCAGCACTCTACCCCCCCCCCCTCCCCCATCCCAGCAGCAACCTTCCCTCCAAATAGTCAGTGACCCCCACATTAGGCAGCATTACCCCCTCCAGTTAGTCAGTGAGGCAGCATTCCCCCCATTATGCAGCTTCCCCCCTAAGTGAATATGACAAGGACAAAGCATCAATCTTGTAGAGCACAGACATTTCCCCACATGGGTATGCCGTGGAGGGGTTCCTCCAATACATGTAAAATTTTAAATTTGTCATCATGCAGCTGAAAAAAAAGGCTGCTATTTATTATTATAATTTAGAAAATAGATCTTATTTCTGAAATCTTGTATTTTTAATTTGGGTCCACTTTAATTATGCAACATCACCTCAGTACTCACTCCAGATAGTAAGTGACTCCCATAAGCTGTACAAACATTTCATTATCTATCCAGGCCAAGGCAAATTGATCTGTCGCTCCACCCCGATTTCTCTGATGTCCAACTGGCAGTTTATACATTGTATATCAATGTGCGGTTGCATTACCTAATGGCAATGTACAAAGGATGGGGATGAACACCTAGGCACCCCTGGGAGGTGCTGGAGGGGCACCAGGGTGATGTCGCACTTAGTTTGAGAACCCCTGTCTTAAACTAAAGATGCCAAACAAGTGACAGCGCTCCAGGCTGCAAACTGAAATGTAAGCCAACAGAGGCATGCAGAGCCCCGCAGAGGCTAAATACATGCCTTGAATGCAAATCAGATGCAAATTATGTACTTATTCCTAATCTAAAAATTTGAATGCAGGTTGAAGCACATGAATGCAGCTAGCCAAATGGTATACTTCCGTTTAATGCTGTACAAAATTAGGCTAAAGATGTGCATGGCTTTCTTTGGGCTTGATGACATCAGTAATGTAGATTCCAGAATAATAAAACCTCTAAATAAGTTCATAAATAGGTTATAACTGATGAAAGCAGCACTTAGGTCCGGTTCACATTAGAAAAAATGAGCCAAACGGATCCGGTGAGCGGATCTAGTCTCCCCATTCACCTGATCCAGCTGCCTCTGTGCACATTGGCATACGGATTGTGAAAACTGATCTGATCACCAATGGATCGGCTCGGTTTTCACTTCGTTTGCCAGCAAATACATACCTACTGTCAGCGGCAGAGGCTTCCTCTTCTTGCACTGTGATTACACAGTAGTCATGTGACTAGTCACATGACGAGTCATGTTGTCACATGCTGCGGAAAAAGATGGATGCCTTTACCGCCGCCCTTTTGGTATGTATTAGAGGCCTGGTTCACCCTCACTCACCACCCACCCGGCTGCTGCACCCTCCCGCCCCTCCCTGGTTCGTGTCCCCACATTCCCCCATCCCCTGTGGTCCGGAAAATTAGGGCCTACTCCATTTTTGTGTTCCAGGGAACAGAACGCATGGAACGTATCTGTACCAACGGACGCATGTGAACAGTCCAATAGGTTAACATTGGATCCTTTCACATCATTCCACTTGTACAGTATACATTCCGGTTACGTTCCGTAAAAAAAACGCAGATGTGAACTGGGCCTTAATAACGTGAGGCGCTCCGTTCTTGGCTCTAGATAGCACTGTATTTGGCCTGAGGAAGTGGGTGTTAGACCTGTGCATGATTAAAATTCATATATGTATGAATGAGTCATTATTGAGGTAAGCCACCTCTCCCTTTATTATTTTACCCTTTATTATTTTAGCTGTTTTAACACAGTTGTATCTATCATTAGGCACCTCTTCCCCCCCTTGGTGCTTTTCATCCTCCTTTGGCGGCTCCAGTGGAGTTGGGTTTATAAATCTCCACCTGCCTTCAGTGGTTGGTTGCCGCCTGTGCAACCTTCCTTTGTGAGTATCACAACCTTTTTGTACATTTGCCTTTGAACTTGTGACTTACTGCACCATTTGGGCTCCCGTTATTGTGGTTTTTTTTAGGGTGTCGATCACCCCCTAAAAACACTTAATAGGGTGTTAATTAGGGCCACAGTGACCTGCTACATTAAGCAACTATTTACTATACCCCAAAGTGCTTATACATGTGGTCTTTACACCCCAGGAAAGATCAGTAGCTTCCTGGTATGAATTGTTAATTTGAAGTTTATATCGAATCTAACATCTAGTCTACTGAAAACATTGTACAAGTAGTAATATTTATTGTATGTGACTCACTGGCTTAATTGTGATGTATAAAGTGTATTCCAAACTACAAATGACAGGATTGTGTACTGCATAAATAGATCACAGATAAAAATAATCCCCCTCCATAGGTTAATTCTATTGAAATGTCACTGAGAAATGGTGTAGCAGAGACCTGACCTTCTGGGCTAGAAGCTGCCCTAAATTACATACTTTCAGCTTCAACTGATATCCGCAACAAAAGAGCATCTGTTATGAGTGCAGGTGTATTTGGACATGATGATTTTTAACACACCGTGTCCATCTGTAGCTTCATAATTCACTTTACATTGCAACATGGTTTAATACATAAATATCCAATCTTCTGCTCCATTGAAATCCTGTCGCAGTCCAATCACACGCCACTCAGCAATACAAAACATGCCAATACTTTGCATAAGAAACATTTTCAGCAAGCCAGACCTCTTCCTTTTTGAGTTACGACAGCTGAAGATGCACATTCAGAGATCCCTACTATATGGGAAGACACACAACTTTCAGTTCTCAGCTTTTCTATAGCTTAAATAGGCAGAGCAGGGGAAACATATTGTGGTATGCAAATGTTTTAACCTTCAAATCACCATTAATCACGTTCACCTTATCATCCTCATAGTTTCTGTTTTCTTATATGGCAAGAAGTCTACATAGACATAAAGCCAGTGGGCTAGCATCTATTCATCTACAAGACAGAACTTTTCAAGCAGACCTGAACTCAGAACACCTCTCTGCTCTAAAAGATGCACAACAGCATAATAACCATTAACCCTTTCCACTCTGAGTTTTTTCCTAAAGGGAGTCGTTTCTATTCGGAGTTTTATTTTACAGAAATGCACTCTCCTTCTTACTCTCTCTCCCATTCTTACATGGAACGTAACACAGTAACATGGTATATCTTATTTTAAAGAACCCATTATAAAGTTTAATTTCATACCTTATTTGGACAGTCTGGTGTCTTCTATTGGCTAGTAGCAGAGAAGTTGGCCAAAGTATGGTTTAAAGAAATTTCCTGCATGTAATCCTGGCCTGTGTGAGCAAGTTTCGCAATAATAGGTGGTTTTTCGCCTGCCACCTAGTGTCTTCCTGTCACTGCACATTGTGCAATCTTTGGTGTTTCGATTGGGCATATTAGCAATCAAATGCTGGATACCATTTAGACGCTCCTCCACGTCCAATGAAGAAGGGCGGCCATATCTCCGCTGAGGTCTAGAGGCTCGTTGTTCGCAAACCAACTCAAGAATTAGGTTCTTGCGGTAGATGATATGATCCTTTGGTTCATGTGGATGCAACTGGTTGTAAATTATGAAGCTATTCACTACTGCCAGCTCCAACAACCAAAAAAAGGTCTTCCTCCACCACTTCAGTGACTTCCTGTTGAAAGAGTAACTACTGGTATAATGATCAAATCGGTCAACCGCTCCCATGTGTTTAGTATATTCTACGACTGCTGTGGGCTTCTCAACATTTTCAGTCACTCTAGCTTTCATTCTTCTCTGCTGTGTCGTTGTAGCAGGGTAGAAAGTGCTAAGCATGTGTATAATACGCTTATCCTTCCATGCCAATACCATCTCTTCACTGTCAAGTTTCCAAGCACGAACTTCACAACTCTTCAGTTTCAATTTTTTTATTTCACTTGGTAGACCTGTACGATTGGGCATGACCGTTCCAGTTATGTGAATTATTTCTTTTCTACACTTTGTTTGTATAAACTGCGCTCCACAGAAAAGCACCAAAATTATAAAAGAAATAAGTCCTTGATTGAGTGGTAACCCAGTCTTCCAGTTCAAAAGAGAACTCATCTCCTTATTAAAAGGGGGGATGGATGAAAATTTTATTAGTGAAGCTGAATTTCAGTTTGTAATCCCTTCACATCCAAGAACACCCATCATATATCAATTACCGAAAATACATAAGTCCACCACGTTACCACCGGGACGCCCCATTATTAATGGGATTGATTCCATTACATATAGACTGGGTGGGTACTTGGATCAATTCCTGCAACCTCTGGTTGGTCTCCTGCCAAGGGTTCTTAGGGATACATCCCATACATTGCGTATTCTTAATGATGTGGTGGTAGATGACGCCACGCTGCTAATTACAGCGGACGTGGCGTCTCTATACACAAATATTTCACATCAAGGAGGGTTGGTTGCAGTGGAAAACGCACTCAATCGTGAGGGGAGAGTACACCCACGACAGGTACAGTTTTTGGTGCAGTTGCTACAATTTGCCCTGGCTAAGAATTATTTTTGGTACAGGGGGGAATACTACCTGCAGATAAAAGGATGTGCCATGGGGGCCCCCTTCGCCCCATCTTTGGCAAATATTTACATGTCGGAGTGGGAGGAAGGGGCGATTCAGATAAACTCAGGTAAGATTAATAATTGGTATCGATATATTGATGACCTGTTGATTTTGTGGACAGGTACGGTTGAGGAATGGGAGGATTTTTTAAGGAAAGCTAATTGTTTAAGTCCTAATATCAAACTGGAAGCTGAGACGAGTTATGATATTAACTTTTTAGATTTAACTATTTTTAAGTCAGGAAGCGAGCTCACCACCAAGTGCTTTTTTAAAAAAACAGACAGAAACGGGTTTATTCCTACAACTAGCTGCCATCATCCAACCTGGGTCTGAGCGATCCCGAAGGGACAATTCCAAAGGATTAGAAGGAATTGTTCCACATTGGATGCATATACTAGTCAGGCTGCCAGAGGAATTAAGAAAACAAATGATGGAGGTAGCAGATATGGATAGAGAACAAATGGTTCAAGGTAAGAGAACCAAAAAAGAGGATAACCACATGGAGCTTCCTTTTATCTGCACGTTTAATACACAATACAGACAGATAGAGAACATCTTTCGGAAACATTGGCCAGTGTTACAGCAGGATCAGACTCTGAACCAGGTAGTCCCATCTAAACCTAGATTTATCTATAGGCGGGCCCCGAACCTCAGAGATCTTCTTGTTCCTAGCTGTGTAGAACCACCAGGTAGACCCAGTGTCTTTTGGCAGAGACCGGGTTATCATAGGTGTAGGGACTGCTGTATATGTAGGGATACATCAAGCATTAATGCAGATGCTGTTGTCTCAAATAGAGATGGGAGAAGTTATGATGTTAAGCAATGTCTAACATGTTCCTCATCATATGTGGTGTATGTGCTGACGTGCACGTGTAATCTTCAATATGTTGGTAGGACGACGAGACCGCTAAAAAAGCGTATATACCAACATATTTATAATATTCAGAAAGGTTACACGTGGCACAGTGTATCAGCACACTTTGCTAAAATGCATAACAATGATCCAAGAGGTTTAAAGGTGGTGGCTGTGGAGCAAGTACATACTCACTGGCGGGGCTCTAATAGACTACAACAACTGTGTAGGAAAGAGACAGAGTGGATTTACAGACTAGGTAGTATGGAGCCTCGAGGATTAAATATAGAACTAGACATCAACTGTTTCATTACAAATAGATAGGCTAATATGGGCATGTACCATGTGTGTAGTTGCTGAGGTACAAATAAGGGGGTATTCACGTGGGGGGTTAGTAGGTCAATTGATGATTATAGTTGTTTGTAATATGGTTGGTTAGCTGACACTTAATTGTTGGTTTTGAGATATGCACAATGCACTTTGGAATGTATATTTTGCACGTGGCACTTTATTATAGTGGGTTTGTTTACACTAGGTTATATGGGTGGTAATTTGCACGGCCTATATAAAATTATAAGGTGGCATGCACTTGCCAGAGTCCTTTATGTCATGACATTATGGGCATGGTAAGATCGCACTGAGGTGAGTGGGGCCTGGTCCATATAGTGATTGGACTGGGTTATTATTCACATTTTTGTGGTGATCATGGTGGATCATAGGTGGTTCATTGATGTAGTGTAATAATGAGCCCCTTCTATATGAATTAAATCCTATCACTTAGAGCTGGTGTGTGCACTGTGGTGTGCTCAATTGTCGAGTAGTAGACACAGCACATCATATTTAATGATCACATTAGGGGGGTGCAATATGGCACTGTAACTTTATTGATGAGTTGGTCATACTTTCACAGATGAGCTAGGGTAGTGTTAGGTGACTATTAGGTTAGGTATTTAATTGTATATATTAAGGGTGATATGGTATGTTTTACACTATATATTGTAGCAATATATTTGTGCACTGTCACTTTAAGATAGATTAATGCTATTGCAGCATGATTAAGGTTTGGTACTGTCACTTTAAGATATATTCGGAGGTGGCAATATAATGTATTAATTAGAATATTATGGGTAATTAATGTAAAAAGTTTGCACATGGGGATTGTTTGGAAATATGTGATGCTTTAGGTGCTGACATATGGTTAATGGAGTTATGGAATACGTACTGGCTTGGACTATAAAGGAGTACTGTATAAGTCTTTAGGTACGAATCTATGGCAAGGAATAGATATGATGATATGTTAGTGAGTAGGAGATTATGCTCTTTATACGGATACTATGTAATGTATTTTATGTTGTTTATGTAAGGCATACTTGATGCTCCCCGCTGGGTTGCCTAGCGACAGTAAGAGGGCGTTACGTGGGCAGTCCCCTAGACGGTGAGCGACGCTATTTTTACCTTGTCAGTAGAGCGTGCTGCCAGCCCCTGAATGAGTCATTGCGACGAAACGCGTAGGGCGGAGCCAGGCAGCACGCTGACAATCCGGAAGTAAGGCAAACCAGGAAGGACGGAGCACCTCGTATCCGCGGCCGAAGGTTGTACTGATGTCCTAAATCCTTGTGGAATGCCCTTTTTTTATTGCTTTTAATAAAGAAGTCCTGAGTGGAGACTGAGGAGCGTGGATCTCTATATATACACTACGTGCAAACTAACAAGCAGCCATTTGGTGAGTGGATTCACGAGGGGGGAACGCTGTCTCTATCCCTATTGGTGAAGGCACGTCCCTGTGGAGTGCTGCACGTGGTGGATTAATCATTGTGTTCCAAACAGTGCTGAGCACTATTTCCTTTTCCTTTATTGTATCTCCATTTTAGGGGTCTTATCTCTGATGAGAATAGGACTAAGTAAGCGCAGCAAGTGTCTGTGAACTTGTGAATTATTTCTTTTAGTAACTGTTGTGCCAATATGTGACTGGTATAAAATCGATCTGTAAATAAACGGCATCCATGTCCAGGAGTGGCTTGTTTCAAATTTGTACAAAGATAAAGGCCAATGCGAGCTGAAAATGGCAAGTCTGGCCTTGGCAATCTTTCTGCAGTTGCAGATCCATAATACGGTTCAAACGCAAAGAGGCATCCAGTCTCACAGTCAGCCATAGAAAACACTTGTAGCCCCCACTTGCTTGGTTTCTGAGGAATGTACATCTTGTACTTTGATTTTCCTTTGAAACGAATTGTGCTTTCATCAATTACTACATTCCTATAGGGTACAAACAGACTTCTGCATCTTTCTTTCATATGCTCAGTCAAGTTCCTGACCTTCCAACCCCTAGTTTGGGGGCCTTCAGGACCACTGATGGGTGGAGAAACATGTAGCATCCAATGAATCTGACTAAATCGCTCACGAGAAAAAATATCTCCAAAAAAAGTGGGTGTAATTGATCCACCGAGCTGAGTAAAAATCCTGGATAGATCCCCTTTCTTGCAGTGCCATCCTAAGAATTACTCCAAAGTATGCCTTTATTTCCTGCATAGTAACATCAGTCCACCTCCTCCAGGTGGATCTGGGTGAAGGAGGTTTATTTTCTAACTTCCTTTATGCATAATCATTTCTTTCATTAATAATTTCTTGTAATAGGGCTGGTGTAAAAAAAGCTCAAAAAACCCACTGACAGTTTCTGGAACATTAGCTGCAGGCAGTTGTACCCCTGCATTACACACAGTAAAGGGAAAATTATGCAGCAAGCAGTCACTGGTAGGAGAGAAGCTTGCCCATTTTCTGTGATCCCCACTTTCAGCAGCTTCCCCACCTTCATCATCCTTGTCAATATCAGTGTCATCACTGTAACAATAATGATCCTCATCAGTGACAGTATAGTCACCGTCATCACCAGAATCCTGCACATCTGATTTTGTGCTGCTGTCCTCCATAATCCGTATAATCCGCTGTGCTACCTCAGCCGCTGTCATTTTTCTTTTACCTGCTGCAGAGGATGCCATTGCTCCGCTCTGTAAGGAATCTGCAAGGAATCTTTAATAAATAACCTGGAACCTGCAAGGGATCTGCCATGAGTCTGCAAGAAAGAACCTGCAAGGGATCTGCAAGAAAGAAACTGCAAGGGATCAACAAGGATTGTGGAAGAAGTAATCTGCCAGGAAACTGCAAAAAACACCCTGCAGAGAAGCAGCAACAATCAGCAACAAAAATGCAGAACTGATTCTGCCACTTCCTGTCAGCGCTGATCACGCACTTCCGGTTTAGGGGAGGGGGGTACCACCTGTGTGGGCATGTAGTCTTACATGCCCACTAAACATGGGGACAGAGATCGGGCTTTGCTGGGGGCCAGATGTGCCTGCAAGCCGCTGTTGAAATGATGTCCCGCATAGGACAGGAACGGCAATTTCGCGATGTCCCGCATGGAAAGGGTTAAACAAAAAACATTTCTTTGTTACAGCTGATACAAATCCTGAAATAAATCTGCACTGTTTCTACTTCCTGATTCATTGAAGCAGACATATTGTTAACAGCCTGTACTTTCAAATGAGCTTATCTGCCATCTCTGCCGTGGCAGTCATGTGACACAGGGGAGAGATCAAATTAAAACTTGTGATTAGACTCAAAAAAGTGGGAATTAGATAGGCTAAACTCTCTAAATACATACAGGGTACATTTCTCTCTATTTTCCTTCTGTCCTGCACTAGAGTTCATGTCAACTTAAACAAGCTGTCTCTTGTCTATGCTATACAATAGAACTCAAGATAGGTTCTTACATCATGTAGATCTGTGTTTAGATGATTTTTCTAACCAACAACAAAACCACTTACAGTGCATACACCTGCGGGGATTGGGTCTTCATCACTCAGACAACAGTTTGGGACTGAGTGCCATACAAAGGGGTGGCTTAGTTACGGCCTCGCAATGTATTCTCTTAGTATTGAGGGAGGAGGAGGGACCATGAGCAACACACTATGAGGCAGCTTGAAAGACCACTATCACAAAAAAATGTAACATTTAAAATAACACTTACAAATAAGCATTACGTTTCTTCAAATGTAAAATGATACATAAATTACTCTTCTCATATGTTGTTGTTGCTTTCAGTAGGTAGTAGAAATCTGACAGAACCAACAGGTTTTGACTAGTCCATCTCTTCTTGGGGGGGGGGGGTCTCAAAATAGCCTTTATTCTTTATAAAGACTTTCCCTGAAAAAGCATTTATACAAAGATGCTGGCCAGTCTCCCTGCCTGCTGCCCACTTTTTGGCAGTTGGACGATGAAACTGCCATTCACTAAGTGCTTTTGGAAAATAAATAAAAACAGAGAATCCCCTGTGAGGAGATGGGCTAGTCCAAAGCCTGTCGGTTCTGTCAAACTTTTACTACTTACTGTAAGTGACAGCAACATAGGAGAAAAGTAAAGTAATTTATGAGTTATTTTACTTTGGAAGAAACGTACTTCTTATTTGTATGTTTTTACATGTATTTAAAATTGTCATTTTCATGATAGTGGTCCTATAAGGTAGGCAAGGAGGGAACAACGCACTGCTGAAATCATCCAGGGAGGCTGTACACATGCTAGGTTCTCAGCACAGCCTCCCCCCATCACGTCCAATGGCCCCACCCTGACATCCGAAGCCCTCTCCCCCACCCTGCAGAGATTGGCAGATGATAGCAAAGCTAAAGTAAGTAGCATCTCATCTCTCCCCATTCCAGCTATCATGTGTCCCCTACTGCAACAAGCCCCCATCAGCTGTGTGCATCAGATCCCTCCACATATGGTTTTGAAATCCCCGCCCCGTCTGAAATCGGGCCCAGGCAATTTGTACTTCTTTGCTAAAGGATGCTGGGGGATTGATGTCATAATTTCAACCCCCTTCCCCATGTCCTACTCCCAGCCCACAACCATTGTGGAAAGAGAGGTCAACTAAGCCAGGCAGGCAGACAAGACATATGACATAAGAATTATAGCAAAAAGACCTAAGAACAGGCTGCAGTTGTTCTGCTGTGTCTTCTATCTCCTACACACTATGAAAAGAGATTTAATTGGATCCAGACAGGCAACTGGCAGGGGAGGAAGGGGGGGGGGGGCACAATGCTGAGGGTGTACTTACAAGGCATTAGCATGTGGAGAAATATGGATGTGCTACTACAGATATAAATGCGAGTCTGTGCTATCCACTACTACAACATACCAGATGTAAACGTTACATGTTCATCTAAATGTACAAAGTACATGGACTCCATCCATGTACTGTCATTCAACCTTTTTTTTTTGGGGGGGGGGGGCTGGAGGTAGTCTTTGACAGTATTCTTTATTTTTATATATTTAGCATTCATAAAAATCTAATCACTACCCACAGGCAGAGGTTCATAGTAGCCAACGTTCAAGTTTTGGGCTAGCCAATTAACTTTCCGGTTTGTTTTTACATAGTTGGAAGAAATTGGAGTGCCAGAGGAAATCCACACAAACATGGGTAGAACAAAAATTCCATGCAGATAGTTTCCTGGACCAGATTTGCACAGGGAAAACAAAGGAAGAGGCTATAAATCTATGTAAATAAACCAGAGTTAGATTTGTTTTCTAAGCATAGCTGTAATCTACAAACTATGAACCAGAGAACACACCATAATCCTTTGTATTCATGCGTGTGCATAAAGTAATCATACTCCCTCTAGATGGAAACATGGGAAGTTTGCTGTGACAGGTAGCATCATGCATCCGTCAGAGGCTTCATTCACTGGCAATGTAACAAAACCTTTCACTCAATTTATTACTTAATACAATTCTAAAGAGCAGGATAGAACATGATTATTAAATGAGAAAATAATCACACTACGGGAGCTATCCTAATAACACAAAGAACTAAAGTGGTCACGAGCACAAAACAGCACTCAGCCTATATCTATGCTCTAATAAGCATATAAGGGGGAAAAAAGTTGTTTCAAGTTGACTAAACCACCAAAATACCATGAAAAAGCATTACGATTGCTGCAGGTCATTTTAAAAGTAGTCTCTCTCTTGCTCTATTTTTCCAGCTTCTTCCCTGGCCCAATTCCTGAATGGCAGAGCTCCGAGTCTGAACAAACAGTGTGGGTGGTGACTGCTCTGTGGGGCCCCACTAAAGGCTGCAATCGCTTTCAAGCTGTGTACTGCTTTGTATCATTATACTTGAAATACGTTTTGCATTGTATTGTTGCTCAACTGCAAAGAAGTGTCTGAGATGCTTTTCCCGGATATGGCCTTGTTAAGCTGTTTCTAAACAAGCCTTCATTGACTAGCTCTCTTTTCATAAGAGCCGAAGGCTGCTCTAGCCTCACAGACTGCTGTCAGATGGTTAGAAGGAGGTCTGAGAGAAGAATGTCTGGAATGCAGTGGTGTAGGAATCAACAGTGTCACAAAGTGCACAGAATGGAACAAAAAACGCTGCTGCATCCACAACAAAAAGTTATGTCAGCCAGGATTTTCCGACTACACTGGCAATGGAAAGGTTAACGTTACCTCAGCATTCCTCTAGTCACTGAAAGGTGATCATTACAACCCACACACACTTCCCTTAAAAAATTCCAAAATACTTCAGGGAGCTTGCATGTGACTGAATGAGGTAACTATGTTTAAGGTTTATTTTGCAACCGAACAGAACATCTATTTTTAAGCATTTACATTTTTTTTTGTCAAGTTAACCTTGACATGACTGGCAGCTCCTGCCATATTGAATTCTGTCTGCTGCTTTTAGACAGCATCATTTATTGTCAAAGCGTATTGGCAGAACATCTTTTATAGAGATAAATGGATGCCATCAAACATCCAGCTCAGAGCTTGTACCGTGCTATGAGCACAGCCAAACGCTGCAGAATGCCACCACATGAAGAATTCCTCGCATGCCCTTACCTTCAGGCTCCAGTAACGCAGCATATCTAGGAAGCACATGCCCCCTTGACTCATTTGTGAAAGATGTCATTAAAGTGACCCTGAAGTTAAATTGTGCAATATAAAGTAAACATAGAATACTGAAGTACATAATTAGAGATTACCTTAAGGGCCGGTTTCCACTCCACGCAGTGCGATCATCGCATTGTACTTAAGCTGCAGCTCCAGTTAGTCAATGGAACAGTTTCCATTGGCGTGAATTTCCCCTACGCAAAGCAACTCAGGGGAAAATTAGGGATAGCATGCTTCAGATTTCTGCAGCACCCATCCAAGTCCCCATTGCTGCATGACATTGCTTGTTCGAATGCCAACCAGAAGTACCCTGCGGCAGGTTGCGATGCGGCGATTGCATTGCATCTCAAACGCCAGTGGAAATGGTCCCTTACCAAACATTAATAAACAATTGTTACGGAATTATAACCAGGAGAAGTACTACTTTGTGTCAGAAGAAAGTCCCCTAGTTTTAGGAGAAAGTCACCCTATTATGATCTTTAAATCATCTATATTGGTTATTAACGTGATGGATGGCTTCACTTATTGATAAATATGCTCAAGAGCTCAGCACTATGGGTGTTGTGTAATGCCTACACTACAACATGGGCATAATGCAAAGCACACTGCATGCTATAATGTGCACAATACATGAAGACTGCACGTTATAACATGCACAATACATGAAGATTGCAAAGGTAATGTGCTTGTTATTGGACACATTATCCAGAAACGCAGTGTAGAAAGTGTGTGGATAATGTGTCAGGTTACCACGCAAAAATGCCCATACAATTGTATGAGTAATGTATTCATATCTAGAAATGCGAATAGTGTGAGAGCAGCTTTATTTCCACTGATATCTACTCTACTGCCTGAAAATTTAGTTTTCAACAAAGGTAACCTTTGATTATGTAGTTTATTATTCTATACTCTTACCAATTTGATTTTTCACTTAAAACTGGTCAGCATTTCAGCCTATCTACATAACTAAATATACCATCAGACAGGTTTGTACTCAGTGCTCAAAGCCTCCTATTTCTTTAGCCCTTTCCAATCCACTGACCAAGATCCCCAGCTCCTGATGTCAGACTACGTCCAACAAAACACAATATGGCTGCCGCTGGCCTTGCCTCACATACGATGTAATCTAAGTGCATCTTTGTTTTGCACTTTGAACCCCTCCGGCACCAAGCTGTGTCGGTGTGCCACGTAATATAAGTATTACATGGGCGCATTTGGGCTCTGCCTGCCTGTGCTGCTGTCAGATTTAATCCGACAGTGTCAGACCCAAAGATCAAAGTGTCGGAATAAGCATATTACATGAGTGTGCATTGTGGGGTGGAGCTCCGGTGCGCAAGCAGGGCAAGTTCCCCCCTAATATCAGTGAGAGGAGGTAGAGTAGAGACCACCCCCAAGCATGGCACAAAAAGAACACCTATTCCTGCCCTTCACAATTAAAGTAAGAGCTGGGGGGACGTGGGTGGTCCCCAAAATGGACTGGAAAGGGTTGAAGCACATGACAGCTCAATAAAAGAAAGTCCACAAAACACCAAAAAATACCAGTGTTCTTATTAAATATAAACAGTGAGCTTGAAGACTTACATGTTTCAGGTCTCAACTGAAGCATTTAACAGGACAGGAGCCAGAGGGATGCTGCAGGCCTCAATGAGAACTGAGTTTTACACACCCTCCGATAGTACCAAAACTTTTTTTTTTGTATAAGAAAAAAAAAAAAAAAAAAAGGACATAAAAAATATATCTACCTTAGGGACTGAACTTTTTTAATATTTGTCAAGTGGGTATATTACTATTAATTTTTAATTTACGGGCTTGTAATTAGTGATGGACGCAAAACTGAAAAAATGCACTTTTATTTCCAAACAAAATATTGGCGCCATACATTGTACTAGGGAATTTTTTTAAACTTTGCAATAACCGGGACAAATGGGGAAATAAAATGTGTGGCTTTTATCCATAGTAAAATGCTTTATTTTCTTTTAACACTATAATGGGCAAAAACTGAGAAATAATGAATTTTTTCAATTTTTTTCTTATTATTCCAATTAAAATGCCTTTAGGATAAAATAATTCTTAGCATATTGGACCTCCCAAAGAAAGCCTAATTGGCGGCGAGAAAAACAAGATCTAGATCATTTCGCTGTGATTAGTAGTGATTAAGTTTTTGGCGAAAGAAAGGGAGGAGTGCTGACCGGTGAAAAATGCTCTGGTCCACAAGGGGAAAAACCCCTCAGTGGTCAAGTACATATATATATATATATATATATATATATATATATATATATCAAAGTTCCAACCAACTTACTTGTATTAACGCTGCCTCTCTGTTGATAAAGTACAATAACAATTAGATACTAGCATTGCTTTAGTGGCTATCCATCCCATCTGTGAGTTGGATGCATGGGAAATATATGGGGAAGTTCCTCAGTCAAAGTTGCTTTGCTTCCGTTCCCATTGTGTCCATCTATGGAAGCAGCAGCGTGTGGTTCACATCTTGTAAGAGATGTCAGAGAATATACACTGCCACTATTCTGCCAATGGGAAGAAGAGACCAGCAGAGTAGTGAAGGTGAAGACTTGGAACTGGGCACTTTTGTGGAGAGGCAAGAATGAAGATTGCTCACTACAGGGTTTTTTTTACTCAAATCCAGAGTTTTGCATTCCCTGCCAAAATCATTCACATCAACATTTTTGCAATCATAGGGAAAAGTATTCTGTTTTAACAAACTTATTAAACATCAAAGTGGGGTACAGAATAAGTAAAAATGCAAAACATTTCTCTGTTTTATTTTCTTTGTCTTTTAGTTTAGTTTAGCGATATAGTGATATAGCATTTAGGGTTAGTGACAGGATAGCTTAGGACAGTTTCTCTGTACCTGCATCGGACCTGTATCTGCATCAGTCCTGTATCCGCATCGGACCTCTACGCAGTGCCCAGCATCCATCTAGCAGTCTTCCACCCAGACTGCCGCTCTGGTCTCCGCTCTGGCTCCTGGTCTCCGTCTACAGTCCGTCACTGCACCCGGTAACTCCCCGGATCCTGGCCGCCACTGCCTCTGGCATACTGACGCTCCCCGGGCCGTCGATGCCCCCCGGACCGCCCTCACACAGCCTGCCACGGCTCCGGTATCTGAATGCGCTCCCCCGACGACACTCCGGCTCCTGCTGCACTCTAGCTTCTGGGCATCCTGTTGCTGCTTCTAACCCCGGCGCTGCTCCTGGCTTCCCGGATCTCTTGGCATCCTCCTGCGGTACGCATCTCCTCCGCTGCATCCACGTGGCCCGGCCCGCACCCACGTGGCCCGGCCTGCAATCACCAACCTCTTGGGACTGTACAAGGAGGCCCCCGCTCTGCCCAGTCTGCTTCCCTTAACCTGGCCTCTGGGACAGCACCGCGCCTGGCGAGGAGGACCACGCTCTGCCTGGCCTGCTCCCCATCAACCTGGCCTCGGGGACAGCACCTCGCCTGGTGAGGAGGACCCTGCTCTGCCCGACCTGCTCTCCAGCAACCTGGCCTCTGGGACTGCAGAGGTGCTGCACCTCGGAGACTCTGCTCTGCCCGCCTGCTCTCCATCAACTCGACCTACTGTGCAACACCTCGCCTGGTTGAGAGGACTCCGCTCTGCCTGCCTGCCTTCCACCAACCTGGACCCCCTTTTCACCTGGAGAAGAGGCCCCACATGCCCTGTACCATCCATGGTGAGTTCTGCAGTTCGCCCCTCCACCTCCTGGGACTCTAGTCTGTGCAGGGACTTCCCTCTTCTTTGGTAGGTATATGTTTTCTTACCTTCTTAACTCACCTCGGCTTCTTTTTAAGCTTAGGCATAAGAATGAACAACGTTATTGGGGCCAACAGAAGCTGAGGACCAGAAAGGCAATACAGGTAAATAACAAGAAAAAAAGCTGTTCCAGGCTGGTAAAACACCCTTCCTTAAGTAAATTTCAGAGCGGAGATTCCGATTGCTACAAATGCATATTTATGGCTGGTCCTCCCTGAGCAGCAAAGTCCAAATATCAGTCTGTTAGTGCCTGTGCCAAAGCAAATAACTTACAACTGTAAAACTTTGTTATATTTATTGTTTCTTTTCATTTATTTACACGTTCATAGCCTGTAATCCACTTTATATTCAAACCATGTTATCTGTTATTTTAGTTTAAAAAAATACACCATATTATAACAATATTACTGAAGACCTCGCCCTCTGTCCTTGTCCTCCCACTGTTCATAGTAATGGTACACAATGCATTGAGAGCCATTGTTTTACAGCTTAACATAAACACTGCTTCCTCTCTCCAGTACAATGCACTGCCAAGTAGAAATCTGCCAATCACCACTATAGTCAAACCCTGTGATCACTGAGAGTGATGACAAGTCATTATGACACCCAATTTGTAAAGTGTCTTTTTCTCACAATTCAGTAAGCGCTTGTTCATAGATAATAACTTCATTGTACATTGGTAACAATGGAGGCTTAGCTTTCCTACAAAGTTCTGTCCTGATGGCAGTGGCAATGAGATGAACAATGCATTTAGACTAGTCCTGTTTTAAGTGTATCTATGTTAATATGAAAATTAATATCAGTGTGGTTGCCACGCATTTGTGTTTGTTTTATACACAAGTACACACTACCATAAATATTCCCTGTGTTTGTACTGCTGGGAAGTTGGCTACTGCAGAACAGTGTCATCATCACTTCCCATCAAGTAGCAGTTGTCACAAACCATCAAAACAATGATTTAATTGTGCTGAATAGAAATAAATAAAGCGTGTGATGATTGTAACCGCAGAGTTACTCACAATTATGTAATTGGTGATGTAAAGATAAAAGTCAATAACATTCTGTGTTACGCAGGTCTTTTGTTTGTGTTCTTTTTCTGTCACTGCTGCTTCACAAGGATGGGTAAACTGCACCACAACCACTCGTTCAGTCAACAATCTGCTGGTGATCTCATTAGTGTGTGACGCAACCAAATGGGAACATTTCTATTGAATGCTAACCGCACCTTTGGTTAGTGTATGACACATGGGGCAGTAGTGAGCAACGGACAGATGCTGCATGTTGTTTCTGACAGGTGGTCACATGGATGTCCATGCATTGCAGTGCTCCCAGATTTTTTTTCCTGGTGGGTGCATTGAAAAAGTAGCTGGGTGGGACGTGATGGATTGCAGGGCCGGTGCAACTCTGCTAAACTCTGCTTACAGCATTGGAGGAAGATGAGGAGCCGATGACAGCCAGGTGCTCACCAAAATTAGCCAGCTAAAAGAGCCTGGGGAGAACACTGCATTGGATCCGCAGCCCCGGAAAACTGTAGCCACCTGCAAATGCCCAAAAGTTCCATGGAGAAGCAAGTTCAGCACTGATCCCACCCGACCCTTCAAGTAAGCATGTTCACTCTTTTTCATGGAGAAAATACTTTCATGACAGACAAGATTTACCGTATTTTCCACCATATAAGACGCTCCGGAATATAAAACTCACCCAAGTTTGGAGGGCAAAAACCAGGGGAAAAAAAAATACTAAACCTGGTGCGTCCATATTCCAGGAGCGTCTTGTACATGTCCTCCTGTGTGTCCTCATGTGTGCTCCTGTGCTTTCCATATCCCCATGTGTCCTCCTGTGCCCCCATGTGTCCTCCTGTGCCCCCCATATGTCCTCCTGTGCCCCCCATGTGTCCTCATGTGCCCCCCCATGTGTCCTGTGTGTCCTTATGTGCCCCCTCATGTGTGCTTCTGTGCCCTCCATATGTCCTCCTGTGGCCCCCAATGTGTCCTCATTTGCCCCTCATGTCGCCTCTGTGCCCCCCATGTCCTCCTGTGGCCCCCAATGTGTCTCCACTTGCCCCTCATATCGCCTCTGTCCCCCCATGTGTCCTCCTGCGGCCCCCTGCCTTCCTTCCTCCCTCCCGAGTTTTCTGATCCCCCCGTCCGTCCCAGAGTGTCAATAGTGGCAACTTACCTTTCACATGCTCCCGCGCCGATCCCACATAATTGCGCTGCCCCCGGCTAGCATGCGCTCCCTCCCCCTTGCGGATCTGGCCCCCCCGGGTGTGTGAAGTAGCGGCAGCTTACCTCCACGATGCGTCCGCGATGACTGGAGACATCCCTCTCCCCGGCACTTCGCGCTCTAGTGACTGGCTTGAACTGTGCGTCATCAGTTCAAGCCAGCCACTAGAGCGCGAAGTGCCGGGGAGAGGGATGTCTCCAGTCATCGTGGGCGCATCGCGGAGGTAAGCTGCCGCTACTTCAGACACCCGGGGGGGCCAGATCCGCAAGGGGGAGGGAGCGCATGCTAGCGGGGGGCAGCACAATTATGTGGGATCGGCGTGGGAGCATGTGAAAGGTAAGTTGCCGCTATTGACACTCGGGGACGGACGGGGGGATCAGAAAACTCGAGCGGGCGGGAGGGAAGGAGGAAGGCACCCAAGCAGGCACTGAAAGGCAGGGAATCCCCCACATGGCGGCGGGTCGGCGGTTCGTATCGGCGGGCGTTCGTAAGTCGGGGATTTCCTGCCTTTGCCGTATAAGACACAGGGACATTTTCTCCCTATTTTTGGGGGAGAAAAAGTGCGTCTTATACGGCGAAAAATACGGTATGTATAGTTGCGGATGTTGTACAGCAATAAGCACCTTAACCACTTCACCTTAACCACTTCATCCTTTTCATTTGCCAATAGCTTAATCACTACTAATCACAATGAAATGATCTATATCTTGTTTTTTTCACTACTAATTAGGCTTTTTGGGGTTGATATTTGTTTTCAGTAATTACTTTATTTTCTATGCATTTTAACCGAAAAAAATGAAAAAATACACTATTTCTCCAATTTCATCCCCTATAGTTTTAATATAAATACTGCTACTGTACATAAAACCCACACAATTTATCTGCCTATTTGTCCTGGTTATCACAAGATTTTAATTATGTCCCTAGTACAAAGTATGGTGACAATAAATTATTTGGAAATAAAGGTATATTTTTTCTATGGAGTTTTGTTTCCACTAATTTCACGTGCATGCTCGGGAGCACGCATGAGCACGTGGGAGCGTGCGCACACACACAGCGGCAGCAGCACTGTGACTTATAAAAATGTCCTGGAACCATTAAGAGGCTCTAGCAGAACATTTCTATAAGTCTGATTGTCATTAAGTAGTTAAATTCTACAGTGAATGGCGAGTTTGATGTCACCACCTAAGATGAGGTCAGACATAAGCTGATATGTTAATCATCTCACAAGCTCAATGTGTTACCCTGCACAAAAAAATTGTGCCGAGGCTTGAACTACCGTAGTTCTTCCTGTACTGGATTAATTTGTGCTAAATGGCACAGGAGAATGTCCAGAACAGTTGGGCATGGAGCTGCAGCAGTCATCAGCATGGGATACCATACATTCTCCATTTTTTAGGAGAAAAGAAGAAAAAGTTCTCTTCATAAACATAATGTCTGAAAATATCACATAGCATATTGCACCCCATCACTCTCTAGCATTACTGCAATAACTCATTTATTACAAAAATAGGAATTGTGTGTCTGTGTGTTATGATGGGGTTGTACACAGGGGCGTAACTAGAAATCACCAAGCCCCCTGCAAAAGCTTGGAAGAACCCCCCCCCCCCCCCCCCCTGGGCCCGCTCAGGGACTTTTGGGGGGCCTGAGGGGTCACAGCATGAAAGGAGAGCTTGGCCACACATCAGTAGGGAGGGAGACTCTCACCTCAGGCTCTCCCCTCAGCGCTACCCTCCAGCATCTATCAGCAGCAGCAGAGCGGGAAGGAACACATAACTCCATCCACCGCGGAGGTCTGATCTCTAAGTGCCTTACGCTACATCCTGTTTAAACAGGAGAGAGGAACCTCTGGCAGTGGTACGTATGAAGGTATGTGTTCCTGCCCACCGCCTGCTGCCTCTGATAGATGCTGGAGGGAAGCTCTGAGGGGAGAGGGGGTGGGGGACTGTTCACCCTCCCAGCCGATGTTTGCCCATGCTCTCTCATCATGCTGCAACCCCTCCATCTCCCAAAACATCCCTGAGCGGGCCCCCAAGGGCCCCTGGCGGGTGCAGGGGCTGTAGCCCCTAGCCCTATTGTTACGCCTCTGGTTGCACATGCAACAGCTGGTGTCAGCAACAGGCGGAAAGTATTGCAGTGAATAGATACATAGCTCCAGATTTGTCACACGCATGTCTGTATATTATCCAAACTCCATTATTAAAGCTCATCCTGAAGCTATTTTAAAACTCGGCCACTGATAAAGGCCTTGCTAGCATCAAGGCTATGCCATTAACCTTTCCTGCCTGTCCATCTCTAACCACCCCAACCGTTCTCTCTTCACTCAATTCCCATTTCTTACCTAACCAAATTCCATGCTTACTCACCTCTCCTACAGATCGCAGTCACCCACCACCATCCATCCAATGGGCACATATTTACTTGGTATACCTAATGCTTACTGTTTCTGCTTTACCGACCACATGCCACCAGCAGGAGCTGACAGTGTTGTGTCTGCTTTGATGGTCTGCCGTGGTCCGGCTGTAGCCCAGGAAAGATGTGTTACTCTCCATAGCCTATATGGGAAAACGCAATGCGCCTGCCCATGATTATCGCAGACCACATGAATGGCTCCTATTTATAAAAAGTGTCCACTCTCCAGCATAAGTAAGAACACAGCCTCAGTAAGAATTTAGTAAATTGTTCCCTTTAAGGAGGAGCTGTCAGCCATACTATCTAAAAAAAAAAAGTATATAAGTAGATAAATACTTGCTACACTTATATAACATACTGTATGTATTGCACTGTCCACAATTTTATTTTAGTGATATTTCTATAGTAAAAAAAAAAAAAAAAGGGAAATCATTTTTAAGATTCTCCATTTTAACTGTGTCTATCTTGAAGCCAATCCTGGTGTTATTTCCTCCCTTACTCTCCTCTGCCTGATTGTGTATGCATTGCCTGCCCTCCCTCCTAGTCTTCAGGCATTCCCACCCAGCTCTGCAATAGAAAGTGCATTGTCTCAGCATGTGAAATATTGGCCAATTAGAGAGGAACAGAGGTGTGGGAGGGGAAAACAGGTGGGAAAGAGGCTTCAGCAAATCAGGCTGCATTATTTAATTCTGAGAGGAAAGTAAAGAAGCAAAAAAAGACAACCCAGCATGCCCTGCAACTTCCTATATGCGGCAATGTATGAAATAAAAGTGAGGCAATGATCTGTCTGGGGAATTTATCAACAAGAAAAGTAATAATTATTTGTAACTTTTGGATTGCCTGCTTAGCATCCTTAATACTTGTTTACCAGATAAAAATAAAGAATTAATTTTTGATTTTTTGACAGTTACACTTTAAGTGCATTACACACCTATCTTCAATTACGCAAAAAACAGACGCACTATTCCTAAAATGTCCTTTCAAACTCACTTTAGCAGCAAATGAACACTAAAGCTACTTATTTTGCTTATGACATTACCAGTCTGCTGTCTGTTGACATAGCAACATCAGTATTTTCTTCCCTCTGGTATTGTTCAGGGCTTTATCTGTTTAACCTCTTTATTCCAGGCTCAGAATGATTACTATCATCTCTAATTATATGCAGACCATGTTAATGTAAATGTAGCACAGTAACACATTCACTATATTTCCATACTGTGTGTATGTACATCCAGGCATCAGTTCTGCTGCTTTTTTATGTCCATTCGCTGTAGAATTCACTGGCAGGACAGATAACACCTATCTTGATGAAGAACTATTTTCAGTATTTTCCAGTGTCAACAGCATATGTTCCACAACAATATGAAATCACACAGAGAAACTGGATGTCAGCCAGTGCAAAAGTATAGAGATCATCAGAGTATGCATAAAACATTGGCAAGCAGGTACGTAAAAGAGGAATTGGTAAACATTAATGGTGTACATACAGTGCACAGCTGGAAATGTATGGTAGATTTATGCAATTGTGCTGATACAAAGGTGCTTTTTATTACGGTACTTCTGATTTGTCTTTTCATATCACAATGATTTACATTAAATGTATGATAAAACTAAAGCAGTCTGTTATGATCCAAGGGGGCTGTTGTGTGAGTCATAGTTTTTTTCTAATCTTATGACACAGAGATCTGTATTTATTATAGTATAATTGAGTAGTGGATTGTACAGCTCCTTCATAACGCTAGGCCTCAAAAATTGAGCCAATCCCGACCAGAATAAACTACCCAATAGATGCACAGATGGTCCACGGCGGACCTGATACAGAACTGCCACACCCAGTATGTAAACAATTATTATTTATTATCATTTTGTATTTATATATTGCCGACATCTTCCGCAGCACTGTACATAGTATATATTGGGCATGATTCGCCAAGCTTTTTCATCTGTTTTCACCTTATAACCTGTAACTTTTTAAAGCTCCCAAATAGCAAAAATATAATATAATTAGGTAAGAAAAGTAATATCGAAATAAAGTTAATCAGGAACAACTTACTTTGAGTGATTATTTTGCTTGTAGATGTGCTGAAAGGTTATTTTTATCAATTAGGCGATAAGTCATCTATGAGAAGTTTTGTGAATAGAGCCCAGTGTCTTGTCACTTGACTGTCACTCAGAGGGACTCACAATCTAATCCCTACCATAGTCATATGTTTATATGTACCATGTAGTGTATGTATGGTAGTCTAGGGCCAATTTAGGTAGAATCCAATTAACTTATCTGTATGTTTTTGGGAAGTGGGAGTATACCAGAGTTCCCAAAGGAAACCCACAGAGACACAGGAAGAACATACAAACTCGTGCAGATAGTGCCCTGCCTGGGATTCGAACCCAGGACCCAGCGCTGCAAGGCAACGGCGTTTACCACTACACCACGGTGCTGCCCACTGTACAGGTAAAAATACCTATACATATGCATGAGGAGGGATGTATACAACCGGGATATTACTTCTCCCTTCTTGCTTAGCCATACCTGTCTTATGCAGATGAGTGGACCACAGAGGGAACTGCTTATATGCCATGCAAATGTCCACTCCATTTGCTCCCCAAATTGTCACCCCAGGGATCATTTCTTAATTCCCGTCGAGCAACAGATTTCGAACGTGTGTACTTCCCTTTAGTGGTGATATTGCAAAAGATCTGTCAAAAAAACAAAATGAGAAATGGAAAATACTTCCTAAATACAACTGGGAAAAAATATATAACTACATTTGCGAAGAATGCAGTTGCATAGGTGACAGGTACAATTTTCTTTTTACCAGTTTTCAGAAATTAGCACAACAGGATCTGAAATTAATTTTGTTTTTAAACAGTCTGCATACATATTTCAGTGATCAACAAACACATGTAGTAGTCATATTTATCTTTGTGAAAGCAATTGTAGCAATAAGAATGGCAAATGGATGTAACAAGGTGTCCCCAAGGAGCCCCCAAGCAATGGGAAACCTTGTCACTATAGCCCTTACAACCCTTTGCTCCTACACCAATGTCAATTTCCAACAAGCTGTATATATAAGCAAATCATCAACTTAAAAATGTAGAAACCATTCGTAGTGCAGCAATTAGCACAATTTATGCATGAGGAATTCTGCTCTATTATCTGTTACATAAGCAAACCCCCAAGGCTTGTTGTTGTTGGGGAACTGGAACACTTACATAACGGTATAAAATGGATACAGAAAAAACCCTGTAAACTCCATTTCTGCACAATATTTTTACACGCAGAAAGGGAAGAGAATAACAAATGCAGTATATCAGAAACGCAAAAGTAATAAGTGGATAATTGCCATTTCTTAGTCTGTATCGGAAAGAGGTGTATAAATTAACACTTAGAAATGTAAGCTTGTAAAGCAACACGAGACAATTAGGCCTTCCAAAAAGACCAAACTGTGCCTGAAATTCACATTTCAACAGTCTAAGATTTAATGATTTAATCTGTCAAGAAAAGAAGCTAAGAATCAATTACAGCAGACATCAAACATAACTGTACTGAAAAAAGAACAGTGGACATCAGTGCAAATTATGCCAAAAGAAAAACTTAAAGGGACACTTAAGCCAGAAAAAAAAAATGAGTTTTACTCACCTGGGGCTTCTACCAGCCCCCTGCAGCAGTCCTGTGCCCTCGCAGCCACTCACTAATCCTCTGGTCCCCCGCTGCCAGCTAGTTTCGTTTTTGCCGACAGGCCCGTCAGGACTGTCCACGCATAGCTTTTTCTGCATTCCCAACTGTAATTAGCGCTATTGCGGGCCGCAGCGCGTACAAAAATAGATATGCGGCAACGCGTATTTTTGTACGCGTTGCGGCCCGCAATAGCGCTAATTGCAGTCGGAAATGCGGAAAAACCTACGCGTGGACAGTCCTGACGGGCCTGTCGGCAAAAACGAAACTAGCTGGCAGCGGGGGACCGGAGGATTAGTGAGTGGCTGCGAGGGCACAGGACTGCTGCAGGGGGCTGGTAGAAGCCCCAGGTGAGTAAAACTCATTTTTTTTTCTGGCTTAAGGTTCACTTTAAGGTACATACACACGTCCAACAAAGTGCACGACCAACACCATGACATGACCAACCTCAAGACAAACGGTTTACACAACTTGTGTTTTCCATGCACCAACCAACTGAATGACAAACTCATTTACATGCTGCTCTCACAAGCAATACGACCGGCTGTAAGAGATAGCTGCATTCAAAACAAGTGTGCCGTTCAAATGACGTTGTACACAGGTGGCCAACTGCACGATATCAGCCCAACAGTAGTGTGAGTTGATAAGCCGAGTGGATCGGCAAACTGCCTGTTATCAGTCACTCGTCTGGTTATTTGCCATGCGTACACAAGCCTGATCGTCATCCAACAGACCAAAAATAAGATGACAATCGGGCGGTTTGGTTGAGCATGTGTACGGGCCCTTAAATATGTTTTATTTACTTATCTTATCCATCCCTTAGGGATCTTCTAAAACAAAATAGTTCCCTACACACAATTCTCCTCTTTGGCCTGGGTTCCTCATACCAGTGGCATTGCCTGCCATGTCTGGAATGGGGAGTGGGGCATGCTGCCACTCACCCTCTCCTAATTTCTCCTAATTTTCAACTTAAAGTGAACCTTAAGTGTCCCAAAAAAATTGAGTTTTACTCACCTGGGGCTTACCTCAGCCCCCTGCAGCTGATCGGTGCCCACGACGAGTCGCTCTGATGCTCCGGGTCCCGCTGGCGGCCACTTCCGGTTTCGCCGTCAGGACCAGTCAGGCTGGGGAACGCGGCTGATACTACGCGTTCCCAGCCAAAATAGCACCCCTATGCGGCCATATGTCCGCATAGGCACCCGTATGTGTGTACGGACCTTTAATTTAAAGACAGAAGAGTTAACTTTAGGCTTGTCTGAGGTAAAATGTTTCCTGAATACTACATGCCTTATCACCATGGTAACAACTCTAGAAGAGTTATTAAAGACAGGAGATAAGTTTAGTGAATTGAGGCCATTAAGTTAAACTGTGTTCATAGGCGTGAATCTCTGTTTCAAACGGTTTTGCCAATCCAGGGTGTTAAAACTGGAATTGCTTTTGCTCATTTCCTCCAACAATGTGTTATTAATAAACAAAATTCACAGCCAGCAAATCAGCCTCTGTATACTCCCTCACACAGCAATCAACCCATCAGTACAGAGGACAGTTCATCTCAAAGGATATTCTAAGGTCAAGTATGAGATTACGTTGCATACATTACTTATGCAATAGCAATTCAATTATTATATGTTTGGCATGGACAAATCCTGATTATTTCAATTATCTTATCTGTAAACATTAAAAACTTACTTTCCTATAACAGTAGAGTTAAAAACTTCAGTGCTGGTCAGACCTCCATACTCAGGGAGATTAGACTGTGTTTTAAGATTTCTATCCCCCGGAAACTAGGACACTGCTCCCACCCCGAGCCAAGATTGTATGTGCCCTGCTGCAGAAAAATGTCCATTAGTACTGATGGATTGTATTTGCATAAGATTCTCCATTCAATATGGACCTTAAAGGATACCCGAAGTGACATGTGACATGATGAGATAGACATGTGTATGTACAGTGCCTAGCACACAAATAACTATGCTGTGTTCCTTTTTTTTCTTTCTCTGTCTGAAATAGTTAAATATCAGGTATGTAAGTGATTGACTCAGTCCTGACTCAGACAGGAAGTGACTATAGTGTGACCCTCACTGATAAGAAATTCCCCTTTTTATCTCTTTCTTGCTCTCAGGGGCAATTTTCTGCTAGGAAAGTGTTTTATAGTTGGAATTTCTTATCAGTGAGGGTCACACTGTAGTCACTTCTTGTCTGAGTCAGGACTGAGTCAGCCACTTACATACCTGATATTTAACTCTTTCAGGCAGAGAAAGAAAAAAAGGAACATAGCATAGTTATTCTTGTGCTAGGCACTGTACATGCACATGTCCATCTCATGTCACATGTCACTTCAGGTATCCTTTAAAGTGTGCATGAACTCTGGAACACTATCGCAAACAAAAGCTATTATTATTTAGTATTTATATAGTGCCAACATCTTCCACAGCACTTTTACTGAGGATGTATAAAACATGCTCTGGAGAGCAGCAACAATGCTCTCCAGGCTGCGTAGGATGCACATTTACACATGGCTGAAATTTTAGACATGGTAACATTAACTTTGGTGGGCAGACAGTAAATCATAATTTAAAGTAATAAGCATTTATACATAATTATAGATGTAATACTGTCTGAAGTAGTTTGATTAGTAGTTTAGTGCTCTTCTCTGAAGTATGTTGGTGTAGCTAACCTAACAATTTTATCATCTCGTCAAATTAGGTTTATGTAGTTAAAACCTATATTAACTTTTAAATGCAAAAAGAAACATATATTAACTAAAACAAATATCTCTAAATTGAAGGATGTCAATTTCAACTGTCTGGAAGGGATAACTGTACCCCACAGATCTGAAGTGTCAATTTAGTAGATGTCAACAATTCACTAAATTAAATATATAGTAGTTTTAAAATGGATCTGCTTTCTTTACTACAAACAAAAAATGCAATGTCTGTTGCATTAATTTAATATTTGCCACTAAAACAACCAACATATCTAAAAATGTAAACAAATAAAAATTGCTACAAATTATGATTTCAGTGTACCATTTGCAGTCAACAAGGGGCAAGCTTTATGCAACTTCATTAGCTTTGTGCAGGTTGAGGCCCTGTTCACAGTGATCAGTTGCGTTGCAGAATTACTCTGCATGTCAACTCACTGGCCATACAAATCTATGGGCCTGTTCACAGTACTGCGTTGTAACTGATCATGTTATTCTCACTTGCTGCATGCAGGCTTTGTATTAAAGTCTACAGTGGAGGAAATAATTATTTGACCCCCCTCACTGATTTTGTAAGTTTATCCAATGACAAAGAAATGAAAAGTCTCAGAACAGTATTATTTCAATGGTAGGTTTATTTTAACAGTGGCAGATAGCACATCAAAAGGAAAATCGAAAAAATAACCTTAAATAAAAGATAGCAACTAATTTGCATTTCATTGAGTGAAATAAGTTTTTGAACCCCTACCAACCATTAAGAGTTCTGGCTCCCACAGAGTGGTTAGACACTTCTACTCAATTAGTCACCCTCATTAAGGACACCTGTCTTAACTAGTCACCTGTATAAAAGACACCTGTCTACAGAATCAATCAATCAAGCAGACTCCAAACTCTCCAACATGGGAAAGACCAAAGAGCTGTCCAAGGATGTCAGAGACAAAATTGTAGACCTGCGCAAGGCTGGAATGGGCTACAAAACCATTAGCAAGAAGCTGGGAGAGAAGGTGACAACTGTTGGTGCGATTGTTCGAAAATGGAAGGAGCACAAAATGACCATCAATCGACCTCGCTCTAGGGCTCCACGCAAGATCTCACCTCGTGGGGTGTCAATGGTTCTGAGAAAGGTGAAAAAGCATCCTAGAACTACACGGGAGGAGTTAGTGAATGACCTCAAATTAGCAGGGACCACAGTCACCAAGAAAACCATTGGAAACACATTACACCGCAATGGATTAAAATCCTGCAGGGCTCGCAAGGTCACCCTGCTCAAGAAGGCACCTGTGCAGGCCCGTCTGAAGTTTGCCAATGAACACCTGAATGATTCTGTGAGTGACTGGGAGAAGGTGCTGTGGTCTGATGAGACCAAAATAGAGCTCTTTGGCATTAACTCAACGCGCTGTGTTTGAAGAAAGAAAAATGCTGCCTATGACCCCGAAAACACCGTCCCCACCGTCAAGCATGGGGGTGGAAACATTTTGCTTTGGGGGTGTTTTTCTGCTAAGGGCACAGGACAACTTAATCGCATTAAACGGGAAAATGGACGGAGCCATGTATCGTGAAATCCTGAACGACAACCTCCTTCCCTCTGCCAGGAAACTGAAAATGGGTCGTGGATGGGTGTTCCAGCACGACAATGACCCAAAACATACAGCAAAGGCAACAAAGGAGTGGCTCAAGAAGAAGCACATTAAGGTCATGGAGTGGCCTAGTCAGTCTCCGGACCTTAATCCAATAGAAAACCTATGGAGGGAGCTCAAGCTCAGAGTTGCACAGAGACAGCCTCGAAACATTAGGGATTTAGAGATGATCTGCAAAGAGGAGTGGACCAACATTCCTCCTAATATGTGTGCAAACTTGGTCATCAATTACAAGAAACGTTTTACCTCTGTGCTTGCAAACAAGGGTTTTTCCACTAAGTATTAAGTCTTTTATTGTTAGAGGGTTCAAAAACTTATTTCACTCAATGAAATGCAAATCAGTTGCTATCTTTTATTTAAGGTTATTTTTTTCGATTTTCCTTTTGATGTGCTATCTGCCACTGTTAAAATAAACCTACCATTGAAATGATACTGTTCTGAGACTTTTCATTTCTTTGTCATTGGACAAACTTACAAAATCAGTGAGGGGTCAAATAATTATTTCCTCCACTGTATGTCAAGTTTGACAGTCATTATAAAGCGACCGCTATGAACCTAACCTCATACAACACTCCATCCTCTAACAGACCTGAAGAGAAAGTTGATCATTTTATGCACAGTACCTGACAGAGATGTGTCACACTCTAGTCATACCCAGAGTCCACTTGGAAACTTTTGGTCCCAGAGCCTTCTGTCATGCTATTTTGGAACTCCTTACCTCAACTAATCAGGACAGCTCCATCCCTGGACGTGTTTAAATCCAGACTGAAAACCCTCCTGTTCAGTTTGGCATTTGCAGAAATATAACTTTTGTTGTGTGAATACTTCATCCTACCACCAATTACTGAATCTGAGAGAGCCTAAGCTCTTTGAGTCCTATGGGAGAAAAGCGCTATAGAAATGTTATTGTATTGTATAATTGGCATGTACTGTCTGCCCTTCATTACACATGGAGCTCCTAAACAGGCAGGCAGCTTTACTATTAAAAAGCTTAGATGTTACCAATCACATATTTCAAGCCCCTGGAAGCTCACGTGTCCCTCACGGCAGCTCCACTGTCAGTGGGTCGCCTGGGGTCCCCTACGTAGCAGCTGCCGACCTGGCGAGGTTGGCGTCTACTGCGCATGTGTGAGCACACGGCTGCACCCCTCGCGTCTCCATCACCAGGAGCATCCTGCACAGCCGCATCCTGAACAGCCGCATCTTGCACAGAACGCTCCTAGTGACAGGATCGTGAACACGAGCAGCTCAGCCGTGCACTCGCGCAGGCACAGTGGCCGCCAACCTCGCCACGTAGGCTAGGTCCTCAAGCTAGATGACATTCGGCCAAGGCAGCAATCCAGGACCATCTCAGCTGAGAAAATAGCATGTATCAGTGTCCCCTGAAAATCTAGCAAGCCAAGTGTTTAGCAGTAACGATGCCCGAGCGATGCTCTACTGCCATGGTCCCCCTACTCATGCCAACCACCAAAAGCTACTGCATTGGACACTATGCCATAATCCCTCCTCCCTAGAAGTATGAATGTACACCACTTGTACACTGTAGAGTAGCCCGAAGGATCAAGCTTGAAACTGATGGGTGACACAGATTGTGTGTAAAGTAAGGTCACTACTTTAGCAACCTTGCAGCAGTTATATCTAAAGTTTGATAAGTTTAGGTTTGTACACTTTACACATCATTATTTTTGAAGCTACGTATATAGAGATAAATGGTACCCTAAGGACATTAGCAATGATGAATTTTCATGCAGATTGCCCCATATTGTTCTAAAGAAATACAGCTGAAACGTGAAAAATTAGAATATCATGCAGAAGTTCATTTATGTCAGTAATTCTGCACCAGACTGAGTGACCATAAAAAAGCTCAGGAACCCTCTGCAGGTGTTTTAGAATAATTAGCTGATTAGAGTCTGACACTTTGAACCTAGAATATTGAACCTTTTCACAATATTCAAATTTTCTGAGATTTTGATTGGGGGGGTTTTCATAAACTAGAAGCCAGAATCATCAAAATTATAACAAATAAAGGGTTGAAATATCTCACTTTGCATGTAATGAGTCCATTTCATATATTAATTTCACCTTTTAAACTGAATTAGACAAATTCACTTTTGCACGATATTCTATTTTTTGAGTTTCACCTGTATCACACGGAGGGTCTGTGAACATTAAAATCTATTTATTCTATCGGATTATTTATATGATTAGCTACAACTGGAATGGGGTGGATATGCATTTTGTTGAGCTATAGAGGAACTCAACATTTTAACATCTTCCAATCTCAAGTCCAGACAAAGCAAATAAAGAAAATACAACAAAAATGTTGTCCTATGCTGCTGCAGCCGGAAGCAGTGACCAATCCAATTTTCAGTAAGCAAGTTCAATATTTTAGTAGAAGTTGTTTTTAGAACTGGCCTTTTACCAGATTGTGATGAAATCTGGATGGAGAGTAGATACAAAAGTTGAATAGTTAAATAGGAAGCAATAAAAAAAGTAATGAAGAAAACAAAGCGAGTCAGACCATACAGATTAATGGAGATAGACTGCCTCCTTTTAGCTCTAGATTGCAAACCATCCACAATGAGATATTCTTGAGCCTGTGCCTTAAGAGCTTACAGAAAGTTATTGGTCATTTAATTTAATTACAAAGAAAGCCTGGATCCAGTTACAGCAGCATTGCCTCCCACATAACTGCATCCTGATTGGATCGTTTAGCTTTCCAGCTGCTTATCCATCTTTTACTTACATTTATTTGATTCTCCATGATGAAACAGACGAGAACGAGATGCAGAGTGATAAAGAGATTAAACCATGAATTGTTATCTTCAGACACAGTACAGGGGAGCTTGAATGGTTAATTGGACACAGTGGATGAGTGCAGAACTATTTTCCATATTATTGTTTGTTACTAAAAGTTAATGAAACACATTGTAGGTGGGGGGCTGCATCCCACAGCTGTGTAAGGTTCACGGATGAGGTATACTCAGCTGCAGGGATGTCCTCATTAGATACTGCATTTATTCCAATTCCTAGCACTAAATGCTAACTTTTTATACAAAGACAAGACAAATAACATTTATATCGCACTTTTCTCCTGGCGGACTCAAAGCGCCAGAGCTGCAGCCACAAGGGCACGCTCTATAGGCAGTAGCAGTGTTAGGGAGACTTGCCAAAGGTCTCCTACTGAATAAGTGCTGGCTTACTGAACAGGCAGAGCCGAGATTCCAACCCAGGTCTCCTGTGTCAGAGGCAGAGCCCTTACACCATCCAACCACCAGTTTATAGAGACCATGGCATTACTGACGACAATATCCAATATTCAAATATACTTTTCTTATCAACTTCGGTTGTTTTCACCTTATTGACCAGACAGAGCAGTTTTTACGTGTTCCCTATGTCCGTATAAATGTATTACTTCTTAAAATACCTTAGTAATATATAAACATTTGAACTGATGAGGCTTAACCAATTTGAAACAGTCTGTATGCATGTTGGATTGATTTGGCTGTGTAAAATTAACAAGCTGACACATCATTGCATTCCAGCGGTTCTGGAAGTGTGTTTAGCTGTCAGGGACAACAAAGGGATAATTTGCATATTCAGCAGTGACCCACTGTGGGGCACCTCAGAGCTCACTCCAACCTGAATAATTGCAAATACCTTCTGTTTTAAGAAGGGAAACGTCACTTTTGTAGTGCTTACACCAAAGATAAACACAAACACGTCTACCCAAGCACAGCCTTATGGTTCTTAGGCTGGGCTGTTCTTTTTAGTAAAATTAATTATGATGCACAGTTGTGTATGGACCAAGCAAAGTGTTCCTAGAGACCACTGAATATCAATCTCAGCTAGAAGAGGAAAAGCGATGCTCAGTTAGCAGGCCTAAACCGACGGCTAGGTTCAACATCAGGTAACGTTTATAAATGCAGCTTATTCGTGGTTTAAAATAAGATTGTTTTTGAGTAGAAACAAAACAGCCTAAAAAAAACACTTATGAAATACAAAAACCGTAAGCCATTTATACACGGATGCAGGTTTACTACTGTGTTTCATACTGTAGCCTAGAGTGAATACTTTGGCATTTTATTCTATATTTCATGTTTTGCTGAAAGCTTTTTCCATATCTTTTTGTCCTTTTCATTCAGTTCAACTTGTGGATGAGGTTTCTTAGCAACGCTACTGAAAATATGAAAACAGTGTCTGGAGCAATATATTTTATTCTCATTTTGCAGATGAATGCTCTTGCCTTCTTAGTACTTAGACTTTTCTGAAATTAGGATTACAACACTGATCAATAAAAACATATTCTACATTTTAATTAAATACAGCAATAAGGTAACAGAGGCGCCAAAAGAATAAAAGGGAGTAAATGAGCTTAAAAAACAATTTGGTATTAGAGGAGGCAGTGGTGGACTTACCTCCTTCAAGCAGAACATGTGACTGTAGATTTTCAGTCAAAAAACGTTTATTGTGTACTCCAAAATAAAGTGCAACGCGTTTCGCAGGTTAAACATGCTTCCTCAGGATATACAGATAGGAGTAAAAAAGCATCTGCTAGTAACATCAAAGCTGAGCGCCTCTGTGTGTTTGCCCATCCAAATTAGCATAGCATATATGACAACTTCTTCCTTTTTTTTTCTATTTCCTTTATAAAACATATGCACATTTGTACGGCTACCAAATTCAGATTTTTGGGGAGCACACATTCTTATCGAATGCGGATATCTGGAGGGCAGACATGTTACATAATACTACTATCTGGGGAGCACACATGGGCAATTAACACTGCCTTATGGGAGCATATATGGCTACCCAATATTCATAACTGGGTGCATACTAGTCATATACGGACAGCAGACATGGTGCATACATAGAAAAGAAGAGCACAGGTGATCTGGGCACTGGATCATGTGGTAAAGTTTTGCTGGTTGTGAGCTCAGTAATGTTACCCAGTAATCTTATATTAGTAATGTTCTCCAGTGTTCTCCCCAATCCCTAATAGCCAGGTGCTCCACCCGGCTAATTCTGCAAAGCACCCGGCTGTCATGGCTCTCTTATCAGGGCAGCCCATGGAGAGGAGGTGGGGCCAGCCAGCAGAGCAGTGAATAATAATTAAGGGCTGGGATCAAATATTTGCAGCGCTCTGGTCCCGTGTGTCAGAAACAGATGGGTAGAGTGTGTGAGAAACACTGTCTCCTGTACCGATGTACAGCGCTGTTGCCCCCTAGAGTTTGCTGTCTGAATCACTATCATGCAAACCTGAATCATGTATTGCAGACAGCAAACTCTAGGGTACAACAAACGCTCTCCCTCGGCTGCTGACACACGCACTTAAGAGCTGCAGGTGTGTGTATCCCGCCTATAAATTATTATTCACTGCTTTCCTGTCTGCCCCCCCCCCCCCCCTCCTCTCCACATGCTGCTGCCATAGCAGAGGTAAGCGTTTGTCTCTCTGTGTGTGTGTGCTTGTCTGTCTGTCTGTCTGTCTGTCTGTGTGTGTGTGCAAATGAATGTGCACCCAGCAATCACGTTTCAGAGGAGCACACTCATACTCTGCAAGGGCACTGGGGGAGCACTATTAATTGGGGGAGGGGGGGGGGCTTGGTGGCCCATCAGCAAGCTCTGGGGCCTTGAGCAATTGCCCAGTTTGCCCCCATGGAACTGCTTTGCTCCTATGGAATCGAAGGCCTCTGTAATTTTTCATGCCACCCAGCTGGAAAAAAATTCTGGGGAGAATATCCGATATTACACCTACTTAACTATTACTAACACCCACCACCACCACCCACTTACGCCTAACACTAACTCACCCACCTAAGCCTAATGCTAACCTCCCCTCTACCTACGCCTAACACCAAGTCCTCCCCCCCCCCCCCCAGTACACAAGCACATGCAGGATACCTGCCTCCCAGCACACAAGGAACTCAGGGCACCTCTTTCTCACCCACAGCCAATATCCAGAGTTGCTGCTGCTCAAATGGGTCCCGCTCGCCTGTCCTCCACCGCTGTCTGCAGTATATAAACAAAGGGAGTTATTGCTTGCTTGACAGTTGGAAAAAGCTGTTATTTTCCACAATGTAATGAGGTCCACAGACAGCAAACTGTCAGGTCTGGAAGCAGGGACACAGGACGACGCTGAGGCACAGAGGTTCTATTATATAGGATGCCATAATGGACAAGAAACTCACAGTGGCATACTAACTGTATGCCATTCTGGCTATTCGCCACCAGAAGCTGGAAATTATTTGCATATGTCTATCAAGGCCAGGAAAGATTGTGGAGATTCAGCTCTCCATGTGTCACTGATGCTGTGTCAGATCCCAATGAATCAAGTCACAGTAGCATGCAACATCTACCAGGGGCCACTTTTGCAACCTCACTTCCCGTATGACTCTGGGGCTTACAATCCTGGCAAACATTTTCTACTCACATGACTGACGTTACATGGAGGTCTAATGCTAGGTACACACCATACAATTTTCTGTTAGATTTTCTCTTAGATTTACCTGCCAGATCGTTTTTTTCCATGTTGTAGGTAAATCTAACAGAAGAATCTAACAGAAAATTGTATGGTGTGTACCTAGCATAAGCCCTGCCAGCATTTTCTGAACCCTTCAAAGACTGCAAAAATGACAGAAGGCACTATTTAAGGTTATATCCATCAATTAGTTACTGTTAAACCCTCTATATCTTATGCTTTCTGCTGAATTTCTGACATCCTGAAGTTCTGCCAGAAATTAACACTATGGAATTAGGAGGATAAAACTGAATTTCCAGTAAACTGGCTTTGATAAACGGCTACAAGGGAGCAAATCATTGTTCCTATATTTCTTTTTCTTTGCAATCACATCTTTCTTAGGCCCCGTTCACATCACAAACGCGGATGGCCACGCATGCGGACTGCAACGCATTCGAACGCACGCCATCCGCGTTTGTGTGCGTTGCGTGGCTAATCCCATCACTGAAAAGTGAATGGGACAGCCATGCGTTTTTACAAAAAATGCGTGCAGCATGCGTTCCCGGACCGTACAGGTCCGGAACGCATGCAGTGTGAACATCAGATGTCTGATGTCGTGCGTGTTGGCCACCTGCACGCGTTTCCAAAACGCGGCTGGAAACGCGTGCAGTGTGAACGGGGCCTTATGTCTCATTTATCACATGATCAGCTCTGACAGCATCTTGAAACAAGTTCACTTCTTCTTGGAATATGGAGAAGAGCATTATCCAGTCACTGAAAAGTTATATAAAAACTTTTATAATTAAAACTTTATCTATAAAACCTCTCTATGCTGATATGCTGACTAAGACTATCCATAATCATATTACAGTATAATGTCCATCTAATTTTGAAAACAGCTTACTATCTTCAGAGCTGCCACATATACTTTTACTTGAGGGCTCTTTTACACTACATGCAATTCTGATTTGATGTGATTAACAAAAGTCCTGCATTTTTTTCTGCATATTTCTTTTGTGTTGCTAGAATCCAGTAAAAATCGGAATCACAAATCAGAATCGGATTGCAATTTGCAGCCTATTAAAAGCCTTAGGCCACATACAGACATCAGACCATAGTCTTTGGAAAATGAAAGATCACAGACCAATCTTACCACCCTTCCTGTAGTATAAGAGCCATACTCTACACAGTCTTTTCTATGGAGCTGAACTCCACATCAGGAAAAAAATCTTGGCAAGATGCTGCACACACAGATGCTGTACAGACACAAAAGATCAGTATCTGCAAAAGATCTGTTCCTGCCAAAAATCCATTCCTGCAAATTGCAATGATAGTCTATGAGATCTGCAGATCATCGTACACACATGATTTAACTGACATTCATCTGCAGATCAGATCCACCAGGATGGATTTTCAGATCTGCAGATCTGCACATGAATGTCAGTTAAATCATGTGTGTATGATGATCTGCAGATCTCCTAGACTATCATTGCAATTTGCAGGAATGGATTTTTGGCAGGAACAGATCTTTTGCAGATACTGATCTTTTGTGTCTGTACAGCATCTGTGTGTGCAGCAGCCTGCAGAGATTTTTTCCTGATGTGGAGTTCAGCTCCATAGAAAAGACTGTGTAGAGTATGGCTCTTATACTACAGGAAGGGTGGTAAGATTGGTCTGTGATCTTTCATTTTCCAAAGACTATGGTCTGATGTCTGTATGTGGCCTTAGGGTGAGACTTCTACACTTTTTTTTTCTCTGGCAAGTCCTAGATGTCCATGTCTACCAGATTATACAGTCTAACACTATAAATACATACAATATATTTGTAAAATATGAAAAAAAAAGTTGTTTCTCTAGATCAGTTTAAAATGCTTATTTTGCAAAAGGAAAAAAAAAAGAAATGAAAAGAAACACAGCTATGATCAAGTAGAATCAGTACACCTAATGATAGCTGCGTTTCTTTTCTTCTTTTTTTTCCGTTTGCAAAATAGGAATTTTAAAATGATGTACATGTACAATAGATACATCTGCACAATGAACCTTTTGCTTTTATCTTGAGATAATCATTCTCAGCACCCAAAACACCTGTAAGCATGCGTCATGTCGGTTTGCTATTGCGTCACGGAACAGATTAAACAATAAATTATTGTATAAACAGATTGAAATATTTAGAACAGAATTGTATTTGTGGGTAAACACACAGTCTTCAAAAAGGACTATATAAATCGAACGCAAGTTGTTGAACAAATCTTCTTTTCAGACAACTGAACCATGAAGCTGCTTTCTCAAGTTCCTTGTAGATTCACAAAAGCCTCAACAATATAAACATCCATTTTATCCTCTTCCAGGTAGTATGATACACAGTATCATCTCTGTGCACCTTATTACACTCTGGTAACTTGCCAGGTTTTACATCAGTGGAAGCTTACAAAGCCAAGCATTATGAATATTGGATTCCAGTAATTTAATGTATTTTATGAGGGCGTAGCTTTAATCCACTGTCCCTTTCAGATGACTTACAAGTTTATCTTGTCTCTTCACAAACTACCAAGTAATACATTCTTCTGCAAACACTCACACAGTGGCTTTCATTATCAGTTTTGAACGTGACTAGGTAAGGCAACAATTAGCGTACCTAATAAAATAAGCAGCATGTAAACGTCCCAACAAACAATGTGTGTGTGTGTGTGTCCTCAATATTTGTTTATGAATGTTTTACAAACATTATTTACTGCTTCTGATTAATTAAGCTACGTGTTCAAGCGTATTTATATATTATTTATCCTCTTTTTTTTACTGCCCAAACTTTCTGTAATAGACTATGAAAAGTTCACGAAATCCCCAGAGTCCACCCCAAGCACCCCAAATGTGTACCATGTGTTGAGAACCTAAGCTTAAGTGGTTCATCCACAGTTATTTCTTAACCACTGACATGACAAGACTGTTTTGTTATGGCCATGGATGCTTAGGTCAGGCTCTTCTCTTCTCCACAACTAGGTGGCCCACCAGACAATCTCAAAGTAAAAGAAACAGCAGTTCCATTAAAAATTAGTTGCATACAGGATATGTACAACCATCTGGGCTTCAACAGCTACATCATCTCATAGCTGTGCTACATAACTGTTGTGCCAGTGGTGGTTCAGCCAAGTAACTACATATTTTAATGGAACAACTTAATATGAATTCTAGAAATACATACTCAACTTGTTCTCATGCAGACTATTTGTTTTCTAGATCTAAAACTAAAGATTGAGGGAAAAGCAGTAGCTACCTCTACTTATAAAAACTATGTCTGTTGATACCCTGCTCCATGCCACAAGCCACCATCATCCCCTCCTTGTGGAGAATTGACCCTGTCAGACAATGTTTAAAGGATATCTGAGGTAAAATGGAGTGAAGCTTTACTTACCAGAAGTTTATCTGCTCCAGCGCTGAAGTCCTGCTGTCCTCCAGGCTTTCACTGTAATGGCCCATATTCACGAGGGACAAATGTCGCCGCAACACGCGGGGCACACGTGTTGCGGCAACAGGTCGCCCGTGAGTATGGGCCGCGCGCACCCCGAACTGTCGCCCGTCGCTGATGTCGCCAGGCGATTGAAATGTTCAATCGCCTGGCGACAGTCGCCGCCGCAACTCCGCCGCAGCTGTCGCTAGTCCGCGTGAGTACGCGGACTAGCGAAAGCAACCTCCATTGAGCTACGCATAGCTTCCGGCATGGGGAGGAGGAACGTCGGCGACAGCTTCCGTCGCGCCGCTGGTCCCTCTTCCGCGTGTGTACGCGGAGGGACCTGGCGAGGAGCTGTCGCCGGCCTGTCGCCCACACGCTCACGTGTGCTGGCGACAGGCCACTTTTGCCACCCGTGAGTATGGGCCATTACACTCCCACAAGAGGAGCACTCACATAGTCGCTGATCTTACGGCGGGGACAGCCGCAGCCTGAAGGACAGCGGAACAGACACCCTTGATAGGAAACCTGAAGTGAGAATCTGCCATCTTTTTTTCCTTATAAACAATAATTAAAGCACAAAAATAGATAACGGGCAGTGAATACTGCCTAAATCTACAAACACATGCCAGTTGCTTTGTTTTCCTGCTGAGTGTTTAGCTTTTGTTTTAGAAGCTTGTTTGATTTGTAATTATTAAACTTAAAGCATACCTGAAGTTAAAATGAACTTATGAGGTTACATAGTTACATTGTATTTGGGTTGAAAAAAAGACATACGTGAATCGAGTTCAATCAGACAATTAAGTACAACTCTAGCATGCACCCTCACATTTCCCTGTTGCGATTAATTGTATGCGTTTTACTAAGGAAACATATATCACAGAAAGGAGTCTAATATTTTTATGTTTAGTTTAAGGACTTAATTTTAAACAGCAATTGTAACTAATCTGTCTTGCTGAACTAAAAATCAATCAGAAGTAATGAACCTTTGAACTTTCCAGGACTAAAACCTCATCAGGTCAGTGTAGAGAAGAGAAAAAGAAAAAAACCCGCAGGGTACCAGGAGCCCTTATGGTGTATTATCCTCAAGTAAGGGGGTTAAGATAAAGAATAAATATACTCACAAGTATAGGTTGCTGTAAGGCAACCACTTGTACGGACGTGTAGGGAAGTCCCGTCCCCACTCGGTCTTTATGGTTACTGGTCGCTGCTCCTCAGAAAAAGGCTTCGCTTCTCATAGGTTACGAAGAACCCCACAAGTGGGGTAATACAAGATCGGTTTTCCAATAGGAATAGGAGGCGCCCGTGTGATGTATTGGGTGTTCTCTTCATACAAAGAGACTCCACTCGATAGAAAGTTACGACGGTTTATTTTAGCACAATAGACAACGCGTTTCGCGGTCCAAGCCGCTTCCTCAGGTCAATAACAGGTGCTTTTACAAAAACAAATAAATAAAATCACTAGGAGTATATAAAACATAAAACATGAACATAAACATAAATGCGAACATATAATAAAATATATATAAAAAAAGGGTTACCGCCACAAGCCATTAAGATCTATGGGAACCAGCCCTTAGTTTATGGCGGATGTACCGTGAACACAAACAACACGCATGATAATGACAGCGAAAAATATATATACTTCAAGTAATTGGCATGAGATACTATCACAGATGTGGTGGGTCTGGGTAAAAGGAGTATCTGTGAGTGGGATGGGTATCTAGAATGAAATAGATGTGTGGCTGCTGTGTAACTGATGTATTCAAGTACACTCCAAGGCGGAGGATGCCAGGGGGGGGGGGAGGGGAGGGTTTTAAGGTATGGGGGTGGACGGTAGCTGTAGGCCTAGGTGTGGGGGGTGAGAGGAGTGTACTAGGCTATAGGTTCCTAGTATCTGGAGGAATCTAGTTCTGGGGAGCCCATGTATAGATTATGGGTATAAGGATCAGTTACTCGTATAGGCAGGGTCCAATTGGGGCTGCCGTGTCAGTACTAGTACGTGTATGGGACCCCCCAGGGGTAGTAGGACCTGATGCATCTGTGGGGGACCCGGAGGGGATAAGAGGAGAGTATGGAGATCGCTAAAGCCCAGGATAAAATGTCGTCTGCTAATATAAAGCTCTGGGGTAGTGTCGTAGTATCAGAAACAATCATGAGGATAAAACGTGTACGCAGGGTCTCTTATCTTGAATTGGGGTCCAGGGAACCAGAGCGCCAAACTGAGTGCTCTGCTAAGAGGGGTTTAAATGATATGTGATGCGGAAGTACGTTCGGCAGGGCAGGGGGGCGTGCGTAGGGTGGGGACCTATCGGACAGGGTAAGGGGCGGGGTTCAGGTCTGTGCCTCCAGCCGATAGGTGTGACGGCCGGAGGGCGGAACATGATGCGTGTCACTACTCGCTTGCAACGCGAGTATGCGGGGCTGCTGGGAAGAGTGTCTACGTAGGAGCTGGAGGCAGGACGCATGCGCCAGAAAACCAGGGCCGCCATGTTGGTCTATGGCAGGCCTGGCAGTGTGGCAGCTCTGCGTCAGTGGGACAGTTCAGCTAGATCTAAGCTCTACGTCAGGGCTGGGGGCATGACGCATGCGCCGAGGTCTCAGGCTGCCATGTGAGTCTATGGCAGGCTAGGCAGTGTGATAAGGGGGGAAAAAAAGAGTACTAGAGAGGGAGGATTGCTACTTCCTAGAAAAGTTTGGGATATGGCTAATTGTTACAACTCCAGGTATTTAGAGACTATATAAGCCAGGGGCACATGGGAAGAGCATAAAACAAAGTTGATAGAGATTTAGCATTAAAAGTTTTTTTTGGCGCAATTAACCAACAATATAAAAGTTGTAACAAGGATAGCAGCAGTTTTTTCAAAGTGTATATTCCATATATGTTGGAGATGTGGTGGGATTTACAGGCAAGTCTACCCATATATAAACAGATACATATATACAGACAGATATATAATCTATAAAATAGCAAATATTGTTTCAAGTGAGATCCAAAAACTACATGGTCGGTAGGATCTGCTGAGCTACTGCCCTCTCATGGACGGATAGGGAACAGCATTAAGAGCTAGTGTTACATCTCGAGATTATTTCGTTTGAATAAAATTAGCATGAACCATTGGTATAGAGACTAAAATCTTATGACTACATGTGTATAAATAAAGGTAACATGAACCATTAGTACAGAGACTATACTCTTGTGACTCCATATATTGAGAATCTTATTGGGTCTGGGGAGCACATGTATAATGCATATATATTTATGATAGATTTTAGTTGTGATCCTAGTTCTCGAATCATATGACCGACAGGAACATGGACCTGGTTGGGTTCCTGTTATCTCGGGATCTTATTGTATATTTACTTCTGTCTGGTGGAAAGAATGTTTGGGATATGTGTGAGTGTACTAAGTAGACTAGTATTCTGTGGCCGCGAGGGGGCGGGGAGGGGGTTTGGGGGGGGGGGGGGGTTGTTTGGGGGTGGGGGTGATAGGGTAAGGTATGGGGAGGGGGGGGGGGGGATGTGGGAAAGGTGGGGGTGGGACAGGGGAGGAGAGGCCGGAGGGGAAAGAGGAGGCTCTAGAGGCAAAATGGAGCGTATCATTAGGAAACGTAACTCTATCATAATAGAATTACAACCACAGATAGCCGCCATAAAAACCGAACTATCTCAATACAATACAACGAATGAATATAAATCTTTTTCACACATATTACACAATAAAATTACTAAATTTGAGCTAGATATATCCGAGAACAAACTAGGGAAACTCAACAGGGACAGACACCTATACATTCAAAACAGACAGAGAGTATACAACAAAAAAAGACCGAAACCCATCACTAACCCAACTGATGAAACCCCAAACGACACAGAAGAACGCAGAATACAACCTCTAATGGGCCAGGTACCCAGATATCAAAAAAACAAAATAGGAAGGAGATACTCCTATAAAAAACAGGACCCAAGACCTACAGACCCTGGAAAAGAGAGAGATAACGGCAGACACGAAGAAAAAAGCAAACAAATCGAACTAAGAAACAGACAATCGGCGAAAGACCCTATTAATCGAATCTTGAGCGTAGAACATCAAAAGACACTAAAAAACTCCAAAGAAGTCAGAACTGAAAGACAAACACAGACCCCAAAAAAGAGATGTAGACCATCGGAAGAAGACGACATATTCAGTACACCTCTAACCGATCACAATAGCAAAGAAAGAAAACTTGATGATGAGCTATCTGTCTCACCTGACGACCTCCTAGATCTGAGTATCTATGATACACAAGAGGAACCTCCTACATCAGAGGGAAGGTTACCACAACCACAGATAAATATTGATACAATACAAAAACCAGGTAACAAAACAAATCCGAAATCCAGAATACCCCAACCAACAAAGGGGATCAAGAAAGCAAGAACTCATCAGACCAAAGAGATTAGACACATAACGGAATTTTTTACGCCAACACAAGAACCCCTGAACCATAGCTCCGACTACAACTCCACAGAAAGTACTACAACAAACTCGTCCTCCTCTTTTTTAGAGTTACCCACCATATTGGGGGGGACTACACCGTTAAGACCAATAATACCCTACCCCATAACCCATCTGGCACCCCCGATAAACTCCTCACCACGGAAACCACCGGGAGAAGATACGGAAAGCCGAGAAAGAGGGGGAAAAGAGGAGGAAGAAAAGTTAAACAAGGTTTGACGACTAACAATGAAGAACCCGCGGATACCAAATCTATTTTTAATCTATCTTCTCACATACTGAATAAAGCCGAGAAGGCCGTCTTGGGCAGAGGCCTCTCCTTTTGCCCTACCAAACAAGCAAATTTATATGACCTTTTCATAGATCTGAACCAATTCACTCGGAAACTGACCTTAAAAAGATACTTTGCCCTAAAAAAATCTAAGGGTCAAAAACCGAAGGACCATAATATCTACGGAGAATTACCGATAATCCTAAACAACGACGATACAACGAACTTCATTTACAACCCAGAAGAACTAAAAATGGAAAAATACATACACACCCAACTCAAAAATAAATCAAATTTTTATCCTACTATGTATAGAGGACCCCATATAGAGAGCTTCTACAATCAGGTCTTAGAAGATTTCAGGAAACTAGATGAAAAAAGCCCCATATCGAATTTGACTAGGCAAGAGCAGCAAGCGATCAAAAACTTAAAGAATAACACCACAATTATCGTGAAACCAGCGGATAAGGGGGGAGGAATCGTAGTGATGAATAAAGTGGATTATATCACAGAAGCAGAGAGGATCCTAGAAGACAGTGAATACTATGGTATCTTAGATCAAGACCCCACTGAGAACTACAAGAAGGAACTGAAAAATCTAGTGATGGAAGCACTCGAAGAAGGAATTGTCAACAAATCAGAAAAAGATTTTATACTCATACAGGATCCAACAGTAGCTCATTTCTACCATCTACCAAAAATCCACAAGTCTATCATCAATCCACCAGGCAGGCCAATCATAGCCGGCATAAACTCACTATCATCACATCTGTCAGAATTAATAGATCACCACCTACAACAAATGGTAAGAGAACTGCCCTCCTTTCTAAAAGATTCCACGCAATTATTAAGAGAACTGACAAAAATACCCTGGGCAACCGACTATAAGTGGCTAACCCTGGACGTGTCTGCACTTTACTCCAATATACACCATAAAATCGGCTTAAAAGCAGTATGGTATTACCTGACGATGAACGAAAAAATCCCATGGAAACAAAAGGTCTTCCTCATTGAGGGCATCAAGTTCATATTAACTCACAATTACTTCACATTCATGGACACCATATATATACAGAAACGGGGAACAGCTATGGGTTCGAGCATGGCTCCGAGCTACGCAAATCTGACAATGGGCCTCCTAGAACTCCTACTAATTGAACAAGAAAACTCTTTTACACCCAACATTGTATATTACAGAAGATACATAGATGATCTGATCCTAATTTGGAAAGGCGATACAGCATCTATCAACAATTTTGTCAACTACTTGAATAATAACGATTGGGGAATCTCTTTTACCTCAAATTATGACGAAAAAAAGATTGCATATCTAGATGTAACTCTATTCGCAGAAAACAACCAAATAAAATCCAGGAACCACTTCAAAACTGTAGATTCGAACGCATACATTAATTACAAGAGCAATCACCATAAGCCGTGGAAAAATAATATTCCGTTTGGACAATTCCTAAGGATCCGCAAGAACTGTACTGACTTAAAATCCTTTGATACACAGGCAAAAGTGCTCACAAACAAATTCAAAGAAAAAAACTTCCCGACAAGACTAATCACAGCTGCCAGGAAGAGAGCGAGAAAGACAGAGAGATCTCTACTTCTAGCGGAAAAGGAAAAACCGACAGACAATAAAAGGATCCAGAATCAAACCAATTTCATAACGAAGTTTGCCAACAATCACACATCGGTGAGAAAGATCCTAAATAAACATTGGCCCTTACTAAAAGACGATCCATATCTAAAGAAAGAAATAGATGAGCAACCTCACTGCATTTTCAGAAGGGCAAAAACCCTAAAAAATGAATTGGCCCCCAGCAAACTGAAAAACACCAAACGAAAAGAGCTCCTCAGAGAACAGGAGAATCCAGAAGTTCAAAAATGCAAACAAAAAAGATGCCTATGCTGCCTGATGATACACAACCATCAGAAGACTTTTGAGTCTACAGTCACAGGCGACACCTATAACATCACACATAGGATGGACTGCTCATCAGATTACATCATTTACCTACTCACATGCGAATGTGGCCTGCAATATGTAGGGCGAACCACACAACAACTCAAAGAAAGATGGGGACAACACCGGCGAAATATCAATAAAGGATTCATTAAACACGGATTATCTAGACACTGTAAGGAAACACATAATCAAGATCACAAAGGAATAAAAGTCTGCCCGATTGAATACATACCTCCAGATGTTCCAAACAGGAAAGAAAGACTCAAAGCACGAGAGATGTACTGGGTCTTTAAACTCAGGACGCTGCATCCAGAAGGGCTGAATATCTGCCTTGAGCACAACCTATAACATAGTTCCCATAACCGGCTCTCCCCCCATCTCCCTATACCTCCTTTTCAAAAAAAAACCCCAAACCCCCAACCCCCCCCCCCCCTCCTCTTTCCCCTCCGGCCTCTCCTCCCCTGTCCCACCCCCACCTTTCCCACATCCCCCCCCCCCCCCCTCCCCATACCTTACCCTATCACCCCCACCCCCAAACAACCCCCCCCCCCCAAACCCCCTCCCCGCCCCCTCGCGGCCACAGAATACTAGTCTACTTAGTACACTCACACATATCCCAAACATTCTTTCCACCAGACAGAAGTAAATATACAATAAGATCCCGAGATAACAGGAACCCAACCAGGTCCATGTTCCTGTCGGTCATATGATTCGAGAACTAGGATCACAACTAAAATCTATCATAAATATATATGCATTATACATGTGCTCCCCAGACCCAATAAGATTCTCAATATATGGAGTCACAAGAGTATAGTCTCTGTACTAATGGTTCATGTTACCTTTATTTATACACATGTAGTCATAAGATTTTAGTCTCTATACCAATGGTTCAAGCTAATTTTATTCAAACGAAATAATCTCGAGATGTAACACTAGCTCTTAATGCTGTTCCCTATCCGTCCATGAGAGGGCAGTAGCTCAGCAGATCCTACCGACCATGTAGTTTTTGGATCTCACTTGAAACAATATTTGCTATTTTATAGATTATATATCTGTCTGTATATATGTATCTGTTTATATATGGGTAGACTTGCCTGTAAATCCCACCACATCTCCAACATATATGGAATATACACTTTGAAAAAACTGCTGCTATCCTTGTTACAACTTTTATATTGTTGGTTAATTGCGCCAAAAAAAACTTTTAATGCTAAATCTCTATCAACTTTGTTTTATGCTCTTACCATGTGCCCCTGGCTTATATAGTCTCTAAATACCTGGAGTTGTAACAATTAGCCATATCCCAAACTTTTCTAGGAAGTAGCAATCCTCCCTCTCTAGTACTCTTTTTTTCCCCCCTTATCACACTGCCTAGCCTGCCATAGACTCACATGGCAGCCTGAGACCTCGGCGCATGCGTCATGCCCCCAGCCCTGACGTAGAGCTTAGATCTAGCTGAACTGTCCCACTGACGCAGAGCTGCCACACTGCCAGGCCTGCCATAGACCAACATGGCGGCCCTGGTTTTCTGGCGCATGCGTCCTGCCTCCAGCTCCTACGTAGACACTCTTCCCAGCAGCCCCGCATACTCGCGTTGCAAGCGAGTAGTGACACGCATCATGTTCCGCCCTCCGGCCGTCACACCTATCGGCTGGAGGCACAGACCTGAACCCCGCCCCTTACCCTGTCCGATAGGTCCCCACCCTACGCACGCCCCCCCTGCCCTGCCGAACGTACTTCCGCATCACATATCATTTAAACCCCTCTTAGCAGAGCACTCAGTTTGGCGCTCTGGTTCCCTGGACCCCAATTCAAGATAAGAGACCCTGCGTACACGTTTTATCCTCATGATTGTTTCTGATACTACGACACTACCCCAGAGCTTTATATTAGCAGACGACATTTTATCCTGGGCTTTAGCGATCTCCATACTCTCCTCTTATCCCCTCCGGGTCCCCCACAGATGCATCAGGTCCTACTACCCCTGGGGGGTCCCATACACGTACTAGTACTGACACGGCAGCCCCAATTGGACCCTGCCTATACGAGTAACTGATCCTTATACCCATAATCTATACATGGGCTCCCCAGAACTAGATTCCTCCAGATACTAGGAACCTATAGCCTAGTACACTCCTCTCACCCCCCACACCTAGGCCTACAGCTACCGTCCACCCCCATACCTTAAAACCCTCCCCTCCCCCCCCCCCCCCCCCCTGGCATCCTCCGCCTTGGAGTGTACTTGAATACATCAGTTACACAGCAGCCACACATCTATTTCATTCTAGATACCCATCCCACTCACAGATACTCCTTTTACCCAGACCCACCACATCTGTGATAGTATCTCATGCCAATTACTTGAAGTATATATATTTTTCGCTGTCATTATCATGCGTGTTGTTTGTGTTCACGGTACATCCGCCATAAACTAAGGGCTGGTTCCCATAGATCTTAATGGCTTGTGGCGGTAACCCTTTTTTTATATATATTTTATTATATGTTCGCATTTATGTTTATGTTCATGTTTTATGTTTTATATACTCCTAGTGATTTTATTTATTTGTTTTTGTAAAAGCACCTGTTATTGACCTGAGGAAGCGGCTTGGACCGCGAAACGCGTTGTCTATTGTGCTAAAATAAACCGTCGTAACTTTCTATCGAGTGGAGTCTCTTTGTATGAAGAGAACACCCAATACATCACACGGGCGCCTCCTATTCCTATTGGAAAACCTAAAACCTCATCAGAAGACTTTTATCACTGAATCTAAGATCTTTTGGTTTTTATTTACTTTCAGGAATTACTGAATTTGACAAACTGTTTAACAAACTAATTTACATAGAGAACAATCTCTTCACAGGGCTAGTACTAGTAGTTCTAAGGAAACAGCACTCCTATTAGTTTCCCAGTGAAGTGGAACTTTAAAGGGAACCTAAACTGAGAAGGACATGGATTTTTCCTTCTAAAATAATACCAGTTGCCTGACTCTCCTGCTGATCCTGTGTCTCCAATACTTTCAGCCACAGCCCCTGAACAAGCATGCAGATCAGGTGCTCTGACTGAAGTCAGACGGGATTAGCTGCATGCTTGTTTCAGGTATGTGATTCAGCACAACTGCAGCCAGAGATCAGCAGGACTGACAAGCAGCAGGTACTGTTTAATTAAGGACCAGCTAACGCGGGGGCGTGGCCAGGCGCATGGACTGAGAGGACGTGTTGAAGAAGAGCTCCGTCTGTGGCCTTCCTTACCGGGCACTTTTCTACTATATTACTCACCCTTTATCTGTCTATCCTGAGCCCTACGGTAACGGGAACCCCTGGCCAGCAGGTGATGACATCTACGCCAGCAAAGAGAGGCAGCAGAGCGAAGAATAAGGAGACGCCATACAAACCGGAAGTACACCGGCCCACCATTTCCTCTATTAAGACGAAGGCCAAAGCCGTGCAGACAATGGCGCCCGAGGACGAAGAGCAACCTGACGCTGCAGCTTTACTTGCAGCTATTACGTCCTGCAAGGATCTTATCGTCACCACCAGAGATGCCCTGGCGCTCAAGATTGATAATGTGCAGTCTCATGTCACCATCCTCCGGCAAGATGTCGGCGCCATCAGAGACAGAATGGGGGATGTGGAGCAACGTGTGAGTACCGCGGAAGACTCCGTCACCACCCTAAGTCATACATCAAAAGACCACTCCAAACGTATCTTAGCATTGGAGGCGAAGATGGAGGACGCTGAAAATAGGAACAGGCAGAACAATATCCGCATCCTTGGCCTACCTGAGGGAGCAGAGGGAGAAGACCCGCCATCCTTCGCCATCACTCTTCTCAAACAGCTCTTCCCCGATGCCCCGTTTTCCAACTGCTTCGTAGTGGAGAGGGCGCATAGGATCACCACCCGGGGGAAAGTTCCAGGCGCTTACCCTCGCCCTTTCATCTTTAAGCTTCTTAATTACTTGGATCGTGATCTGGTCCTGAAAGAGGCCCGCCAATGCGAAGATCTGCGGTACCAAAATGCGGCTCTGATGTTTTTCCCAGATCTGGCGGCTGAGACGCAGCGAAAGCGCAAGCTTTTTGACACGGTGAGAACCCGCCTCCGTAACAAAGGCCTCAAGTACGCCATGCTCTTCCCAGCGAGACTACGAGTCCAACATGACGATAAGGTCGAATTCTTCAACACGGCTACTGAGGCATCGGACTGGCTGGACACTTTACGCTGATGGTGAGATCGTTCCTACTTTTATTACTTTTTCTACATAACTGCTCCCACGTTGTATATTGTATAACGATACTACGCAAATGACACTCAACGGCTGGAGGCCCACGGCCTAGCCGCACACTACTAATATTAGGCCCTATGCAAGCTCACCTTGCGGGATTGCTCATTGGACTATGCTAAACCTTACAGACAGTTCCATACATGAAACTACACCTCCTTCTCTTTACTGATCTGCTATTATGGACATGCCGCTAAATACAGATCCCTGGGACTAGAGACTGGGTGCCTGATCCTCTATGAACTCTGCTACCCTCCTGGCTTAAAGTGGTGTGCAATTGGATAGAACACTCCTAGTATGGAGTATCAGCCTGTTAGCTGGAGCAGCCAAGTAGAACTTTGCATTTCTGCCCTCACACGTTATGGCCATATCTATATGAATGTGGATGTCTCCTTGCAGACTGGGAGAAGAGGAGAGATATAACTAATTATTATATACTGCACTTTTTCATACCAATGTATATGCTAAATTTGTTTACTCTCCTCTCTCACTCCTCCTTCCCTCTCTTTCTTTTTCTCCTCCTTTTCTCCCAGTACCTTTCTCTCTTCTTCATCCTACCTTTTCTCTTGCTATCCCGTTTTCTTTCATTTATCCTTACTAAGCCACAGTACGGAGCATATGCTCAGGTTCAAGTTTGGTTATCGGTTCGCAACTGTTAGGGGTTAGGGGACAAAGCAACTTCAGTGTTAGGGGGAAGCTGCAGGGTGGGTTTATGACAATATGGGAGGTGGGTGGGGGGGGAAGAGTAAGATGGGTTACTGCGGGAGGGGTCATGGTTGATGTTATGGGGAAAGCTGTTCCCTTCCCCGGGTACTTGTTCCAGGTCTGGTCCACCTACACCCCCTATGGGTATATATACTTTACCTCAACTGACTATGGTTGATAAGAGACAATATGTGAACTGTATTCTCTGGAATGTCAGAGGCCTAAATTCCTCATTTAAAAGATCTTTAGTCTTTAATTTCCTAAAGAAACATGAACCTCATATCATTGTTCTTGTAGAAACACATTTAGTCGGCAGCAGGCTCCTAGCTCTCAAAAAACCATGGATTGCCAACTGTTATAATTCCACATACTCCTCATACTCTAAAGGAGTTAGTATCCTGGTTAAGAAAAACCTGCCATTCCAACTACACCACTTGCGTCTGGATGCGTCCGGGCGCTATGTCATAAAACATGCAAAAATACATGAACTCATGATAGTACTAGTTGGTTTATACAACCCACCTCCTGCGTCAGTGGACTTACTACACGAAATCACGCAACTAACATACCAATATGCCACTCCTTATAAATTTTATCTAGGAGACTTCAACATGGTCCCATCCCCAGGTGTAGACAGGCTCACACCCCGCAATTCAGAAGCACTCCTGCTTTCTGATTGGTCATCTGCCCACTCTCTTAACGATGTGTGGCGCTGGAAACATCCAGATATACAAGGGTTCACGTGCCATTCCTCCTCATATCACACACTGTCTCGAATTGATCTAATCTATACTACCTCGGCTGGACAAGCTCTAGTTCATGATATAGAGATGCTTCCAAGGGGTATTTCAGATCACTGCCCATTGAAACTAAGGTTAGATTTTGGAGCCCGCTGTGCTGACCTAGTCTGGAGGCTCTCTCCACACTGGCTCTCAGCCCCTAGAGTGCAGTACTCCGTCATGGATCGCATGAGGGAGTACTGGCAGCTCTCCCATGACCCAGTGCCGCCACTGGTAGCATCGGACGCGTACAAGGCAGTGGTCAGAGGAGCATACATATCAAGTATAGCTGAGGAAAAGAGACAATCTCATGCTATTTTGGAGGCTCTAGAAAAAACAGCAGAGGAAGCTGAGAATTTCTATATAGCACATAAAACTGCCGAAGCCTATGACCAATGGCAGGCATCCCTCCTGTCACTCTCCGCAAAACAATCTGACTACACTAAGAGGGGAATCCAAACAAAAAATGTGAGAATATTTGAGCATGGGGACAAGACGGGAAGGATGCTAGCCCAGCTGGCCAGCCAGGAAAGGGGAGCTGCCCAAATAGCTAAAATAGTTACAAATACAGGAGTGGAGCTTACGCATCCAGGGGACATCAATGCCGAGTTCAGCTCCTACTATCAACAGCTATATAGATCCAAAGTCACTAAGTCCCCCTCTGACATTGCGCGGTACCTAGCAGACACTCTACTACCCACGCTATCTGCTTCAGATGTGGAAATGTTGGAGGCTGACATATCTCTCACAGAGGTCCAACAGGCCATTTCATCTCTCAAAACTAACAAAACGCCTGGCCTAGACGGGCTCCCCTCTGAGCTCTACACCAAATACAAAAAACAGATGGCCCCTAGACTTCAAAAATTATTTAAAGAAGTAATTAGAACAGGCACAGTTTCCCCCTCTATGACGGAGGCATTGATAACCGTAATTCCTAAAAAAGGGAAGGACCCCTCCCTATGCTCCTCATACAGGCCAATTTCCCTTTTAAACGTCGATAGTAAAATCCTAGCTAAGGTTTTGGCCCAGCGATTAAATGAAGTCATTATTTCCCTGGTGCATAAGGACCAATCCGGGTTTATACCTGGAAAGGGATGTGACATAAACCTCCGCCGGCTCTTTACAAACCTGTCCACTCGGCACGTCAACGCTGGATCTAGAATAATAGCCTCCTTTGATGCCGAAAAGGCGTTTGACAGTGTCGAGTGGGCATACCTTTGGGAGGTCCTGCGGAGATTCAACTTCGGACCTAAATTTATAACCTACATCCAGGCGTTATACCACTCTCCTAGAGCTAAAATCCGAACGGGGAACCGACTTTCTCCCTTCTTCTCACTCAGCCGGGGCACGCGGCAGGGATGCCCGTTGTCCCCAGCACTTTTCGCGCTGGCAATGGAACCCCTGGCGACGCGACTGAGAGCCTCTAGGGAAATAGTTGGATTTCAGCTTGCAGAACTGGAGGAGAAGGTGTCACTGTACGCCGACGACCTCCTTTTATATCTGGCAGATCCCCACCAATCCCTCTCTTCAGCACTATCCTTAATTGAGGATTTCGGTTCCTACTCCGGTCTTAAAATGAACTGGGACAAATCACTCCTACTTTCATTGGATCCTTATGTTGCTCCTGATCCCCCCTCACATCCCTTACAAGTAGTCAACAAATTCCGCTACCTCGGCATCGATGTGTCCCCTGATGTTACACAGTTCTACGCTCTAAATATCACTCCAACAGTGACTACAGTCAGAGATAAGCTTAGGGCATGGAAAATTCTGCCAATCTCACTTATTGGTCGCTCAAACCTGGTTAAAATGTGTATACTACCTAAATTCCTTTATCTTTTTAGAAATACTCCGGTATGTCTTCCCGCCAGTTTCTTCTCAGATATGGACAAACTTATAGGCTCCTTTATCTGGGGAACATCTCCACCGCGCATTGCATTAAATAACTTGCAGCTTCCTGCGGACAGGGGTGGGATCGCGCTCCCCAAACTGAAATTCTACTACTGGGCAGCCGTTCTCACATCAGTCTACTGGTGGTTTGCCCAATCACAATATAATCCAGCCACAGTACTTGAAGCAACTATTGTGGGATCCTTCCTGGCACTCTCTAGCTTGCCATTCCGTGGGCCCAAAGCCCTGCCAACTCTTACACCCTCTATGGTAACCACAATTAATGTGTGGGAGGCCGCTGGGGCACACCTGTCCCCTAAGGGCCAATGGTCTCCACACACCCCCTTGTGGAATAACCCCAAACTCAAGGAATTTATCACTATCCCTGACCCATGTCTCTGGGCTGATAGGGGAATCGTTAAATTAAGGGACATCACTGCAGACAACTCCCTTCTGCAATTTAATGACCTTAAAGATCTTTTTTCTTTACCCAACTCCATGTATTTTAGATTCCTACAGCTCCGCCACGCGTTCAACTCGCAATTCCTAAGTGCTCCATTGACAGTGCGCTCCCACCCCTTGGAACTTCTCTTAGCCCATTCAGGTCTGACGGGGATTACATCCCAGATATACGCAACCCTTATGGATAAAGAAGCCAATTTAACCAATCGTCTTCTCTTCAAGTGGCGGGTAGACATACCGGAACTGACGGATAAAGAATGGGTAGACACTCTTGTACACTTTGTCTCCACTCCGATTGCTGCTAAGCACAAGTTAACCTCTCTCAGGTACTTATACCGAACCTACCTTACACCACATAGGTTATTGAAGATGGGTAGGACGGGGGATGACCTCTGCTGGAGATGTGGTACTCACAATGCCTGTTTTTTCCATATGTTTTGGGATTGCTCACATATTAAGTCTTTCTGGAAAGACGTTCACGAAATGCTGACCTTAGTAATTGACCTCAGAATTCCCTACACTCCCATGGCCATGCTCTTAAACATATTTGGCACCCTTCCTCTTGCAGAAAACAAGCTATACCTAGCGAGACTCCTACTAATGTATGCCAGAAGGGCGATAGCCTTAAAATGGAAAAACTCCTCCCCGCCAACCAGTGCAGAGTTTAAATCACATGTCAATGCTGATCTGCCTACCTACAGGAGTGTTTATGACAACAGGGGTTCATGCAAAAAATTCTACAAGTTATGGTCGAAGTGGCTAAAGCTGCTTAAAATTGAAATGTAGTGTACCTATGTCTCTGGCACGTCATTCATATACAACTCTAGATGCTGTCTGTTTATGTCTGTATTGCTGGGGGGGGGGGGGACCGGGAACTGGACCACCTTGGGGAACGGAATATGTACTGTTCTTTTTCGTTGTATGTTTGTTAAAAAACTAATAAAAATTGTTTAAAAAAAAAAAAAGGACCAGCTAACGCCCATAGGCGTCAGCAGGTCTTAAGTGGGTTACCATGGAAACGGCCGCTCGATCAGTTCACGGAGGGTGTCTCCGTGAACAGCCGGAGAGCCGCCGATCGCAGCTCGCTGGCAAAATGTAAACACGCGGGGAAGAAATCCCCGCTGTTTACATCATACGGCGCTGCTGTGTGACGTAGATCGGCGATCCCCGGCCTCTGATTGGCCGGGGATCGCCGGCATATGATAGGCTGAAGCCTATCCTTCAATGCGCAGGACGAATATCCGTCCTGCGCAGCCCATGGAGGGAGAGGGAGGGACGGGAAGGCAGGGAGCGCCGAAAACGCTTTGAAGAGCCCCCCGCAGATCACAAACAGCCGGCGGCGATCAAACCCCCCCAGCAGGACATCCCCCTAGTGGGGAAAAAAGGGGGAGAAGTCTGATTGCCAAGGCTCAATCCTGATCGGTGCTGCGGGCTTGAGAGCCCACGCAGCACCGATCACTGCAGAAAGCCCTGGTCCTTAAGTGGTCCTTAAGTCCTTACGGAAACATCCATAATATCTCTCTCAGTTTAGGTTCCCTTTAAGCTATTCGGGCCAGTTTTCACTAGTGCAATTAGCTACCACAATTATAACTGATGGCACTGATCTCACTGCCGCCGATCGTGGGCGTTCCGCGATCAACGGTAATCGTGAAACATGTTACCTGTAGCATTTTTGCCGCGGTACAGAGCTTGAATAAGCGCTGATCGCGATCGTCGGGAATAGCGGAAGTGTGCAATGATTTTACCACACTAATCGCTGCAAAATCACCTCCGCAAAACAGTAGTGCTAAGCACTACTGTTTTGCACTTTTAAGTGTGACTGGGCCCTTAGACTTTCTAGTAACTTGAAATCAGTATTTTACTCTCTGTAAGTTCTGATGCGGTGTTCAATGTTTTAGACCAAAGATTAAATTTTGTGTTATATACAACTGTAAACAGAGAAATGAATCGGTGTCTACTTTAGCACACTCATTGAGTAGAGCATAAATATGTTTGGAAAAGTCTTCTGTTCTGAATACACAATAATATAAGCACTACACATAACGCAAATTACTTTGTACAACTGTATACACTGTAGATGTTCTGTAGAGGATATCACATAAAAGTTATGGCTAGGACAGAGGGGCGTCATACTGTAGAGTAAAAACTATGATTTGTAAGGATGTGCGCTGGCAATTTTGTGATAACGGAGTTTCCTTCCTGGTACACCACTTTAGACCATGACAAAAATAACACACAATTTCATTGTTTTATTGTTAGAAGACTGATGCAAAGATCATGATCTAAAGAGGAACAAGAAGGGAGGGTCTAGAAATATTAAACATAGAACACTGGATTACAAGAACAGGTAACAATCCTAAAATGTAATTTAGCGTTTCACATCCAGTTGGACATGTCTACGGTACATAAGGTGGTTTATGGAAAGGTTTGCTTTGTTAGTTTGTAATTCACATTTTTACATGACTACAGTTTTAAAGGGGCATGACAAATTATGAACGGTTTTGTTTTGGCTAGAGAAACTGATCAGTATAGTATTGTGTTTTTATCCTCAACACAGTTTAATTAGCACTCTACATTTTTACATCGTGGTAAAATCAGTACATATACAATAAAATAACAACCAGTGATTACCCAATAACAAAATAATGTTAGTTCCAAAAATCATGAACATTTATGTTTGAGAGGATTGCTAATCCATATAGGATTGCCTTGTGCTACATATATTTGTTACTTTTGAAACTCGTTTTCCTCCTCTTTTTGCAAAATATTCCATCTTGTTGTTTAGCTGTGATGATTGCTGAACAGAACCCTCCCCTGGCGCCAAAGCTTTTGAAAGTATCCCATAGAAGGTGAGGGCTGGTGGATCCCATATTTTCTTAGTGAAGATTTGACTAAACATGGTAGTACGTTATGATGAAGCCATATCAGGGAACGTTTCCATAGTTTAACCATTTCAGCCTTCAGTCGTTTTCACTTTATGCATCCGAGCAATGTTCACCTCCCATTCATTAGCCTATAACTTTATCACTACTTATCAGAATGAACTGATCTATATCTTGTTTTTTCCGCCACCAATTAGGCTTTCTTTGGGCGGTACATTTTGCTAAGAGCCACTTTACTATAAATTAATTTTAACAGGAAGAATAAGAGAAAAACGGAAAAAATTCATTATTTCTCTGTTTTCAGCCATTATAGTTTTAAAATAATACATGCCTCCATAATTAAAACTCACGTATTGTATTTGCCCATATGTCCGGGTTATTACACCATTAAAATTATGTCCCTATAACCATGTATGGCGACAATATTTTATTTGGAAATAAAGGTGCATTTTTTCCGTTTTGCATCGATCACTATTTACAAGTTTAAAATAAAAAAAGTATAGAAATATTTCATCTTTACATTGATATTTAAAAAGTTTAGACCCTTAGGTAAATATTTACATGTTTTTTTTTTATTATTATTGTAATGTTTTTTTTTGTTTTTTTTTTTATATTAAACATTTTATTTGGGTATTTTTGGGGAGGGTGGGAGGTAAACAGAACTTTTATAATGTAAATGTGTGTTGTTTTTTTTTACTTTTAGTTGTAGTTTTACTTTTTGGCCACAAGGTGGCGGCCATGAGTTTGTTTACATGACGTCACTCTAAGCGTAACATACGCTTAGAGGGACGTATGGGGGACGCAACAGCCAGAAAAAGCGGAGCTTCTGAGAGAAGCTGTCGCTTTTTCTGCGGGGGAGAGGAATCAGTGATCGGGCACCATAGCACGATTCACTGATTCGTGGGCTAACGATCCACGGCCGCGGGAGCGCGCGGACGCGCACATGGCCTCCTGGGCGTAGCTACTACGTCCAGGAGGCCAAAGTAGTTAATATTTCGCCTACTGGGCTTGGGAATTGTGATCTCCAACTGTACATGATCAGATATGCCACTTGCAAATACTTTGATACAAGTTATCAAGGGAGCCAGAGTCGGTGTAGCAAAGAACATATCTATTCTGGATTGAAAATGATGTGTCATGGAGTAACAAGTGTATGGACATTTGAATCTCCATATGCTGAACAACCTACAAGCATTTTCCTAATTTCCGCAAAAAAAAAAAAAGTACAGTACATGGTGTTGTAATAATGAGAAGCACATATTCTGTTTTTGATAGAAGATTTGAATGCAAATCAAATGAGTTTCCAGGAGACAGTTGAGGGTCCTGTGATTTCATATACCCGAGGACTAATGACCTTTTTATCCATGAGTTCAGCCCACAGATATTTAACAGTAAGACCTTACATTTTCCTGGTAGGGAATACTTACGCTCGATTCATAAAATCTATTGATAATTCAAATATGGAGATGGGGGAGTCCAGGGGGCGCAATTCACTGGGTACAATGGCTGTAATTCCTTATTAGTTAGGGACACTATAGTCCAAATAGGTCCGGACTAGGGATGATCAATGATATGCAATTACTTCCAAGTTTATGCAAATGTATGTAATTTTTATGCAAATATATGCAGCTTGAAAACAGACCAATCAAGTCCCACCCAGGTTTAAATTAATTGGTCCAATTTCAAACTGCATTTATTTGCATAAAATGGATTTGCATTTTTATGAATCATCTCTAGTCCCAACTGGAGAGAAACTGTCAGTTGCATAGCTGAATATTAACTCTCTCAGGCAGAAAAAGAAGAAAAAACTGCAGAGAGTATGCTTGCCACTGTACATACACATGTCTGTCTATCACATCATGTCACTTCAGGTTCCCTTTAACGTGAACCAGAGATGAAAATAAACTGATGAGATATACAATTGGATCTGTCCTCCTACCCTTAGAAATAACTATTTTAAACATCTCATGGTTTTATTTTATGTATACATGTTTACAAAGTAGATTTAGGGCCCGTTTCCACTAGTGCGGTGCGAATCGCTGGGATTCCACCGCTGACAAAATCGCATGCGGATGCGATTCCGCATGCGATTTTTCCCGTGATTTCGCATGCGATTTCGCATAGGCAGGCTATCAGCGATTTTAACCATGTCACTGCCTGGCTCAATGTACATTAGTTTTAGTGCGAATTCGCACGCGAAATCGCGGCAAAAACCGCATGTGCGATTTCCCCTATTAAATACATTGCCTGCGAATCGCCTGCATTCCACACGCAGGCGAATTCTGCAGGCCCTACCGTGCAGAAAAATCCTGCACAGAAAAACGCACCAAAAAACTGACAAGTGGAAACAGTCTCATCCACTTGTATTGGTTATGCGAATCCGCATGCAGACAACGCATGCGGATTCGCTCTAGTGGAAACGGGCCCTTAATGTTTTATTGTCTCTGCTCAAATGTCTCAAGCATCCCAGAGGGAAAATACATGAACTATTGACCTTTATATTTCGTGCAGTCAGAAGCCCAGTCATCTGCTTAGGAAAGTCTTTTATAGCTGTAATTTGTTATCAGTGAGGGATACTACAGCCCCACTGGGTCCCGACTGAAGAAAAACTTTCAGTTGGATAGCTTTATATTCACTCTTTCTGGCAGGGAAAAAGAAAAGGAGCACAACATATGTGTCTGTGTTCTTGCCACTGTATATACACGTCTAACTCCTCACACCACGTCATCTCCTGTACACTTTAAGGTTACAGGACGATAGAGAAGAAGCTCTAGATTCCCCTGGCATCGTTCTAATGCTGGATACAAACGGTGCGTTCCCGCACTCGATGCGGCAATCGATTAGCGTCGACTCGATTATTTCCGACATGTCCGATTCGCGTTTCGATGGATCGTTAGGTCGATTTGGCATACTTTACATGTAAATCGACCTAACAATCAACAAAATGCGCTCGGAAATAATCGAGTCGACGCGAATAGACGGGCGCATCGAGTGTGGGAATGCACCGTATGTATCCAGCATTATAGTTGGGAATGCAGGAGAAACCTAGACAGGTAAATGCAGGCAGCAGCACTCAGGTAACATGTAGAGCTACCTATAATATACTGATTTCTGATTTGCTTGGAGCTGCTCTTTAATTATGTATTTGATATTGGAATGGCCTCTGTACATGCTAAGTGAGATTCATTCTGAATTGCCCTGACAGCCAGAATGCAGCATGACAATGTGTATCTTGCAATGCCAGTATATTCAGTATGCCTTGTCATCATAAATTTATGAGACCCATCATTGTACAGTGAATATTTTATATATATATATATATATATATATATATATATATATATATATATATATATATATATATATATATATATACATATATATATATATATATATATATATATATAGTGTAGGTTTAAGCTAATTTGAAGAAAACAAAACTGAAGTATATCTAATTTACTCCTATAAAATGCAGTGAGAATGGGATTTGGAAAAATGCCATTATTAGCTAGTATGATTCATAGCTGCATCAACTGAATATTATGGTACTTGACCTGAATGAGGCTTGTGTCACTATCACTGGCTGCTGTAGACTTGGGTCTGAAATTAAATTATTGCTTCATGTTGATACCTAGTTGCATCACCTCACCTACTGAAAGAAATTTCTTAGAGGGCTCGTTTCCACTATCGCGAATCTGCATGCGTCCAACGCATGCAGATTCGCACATGTAATGCAAGTGGATGGGCCTGTTTCCACTGTAGCGTTGTTGAGGTGCGTTTTTTTCAGCGGTAAAAAAACGCACAAAAGAGCCAACGAATTCGCCTGCGAGTGGAATGCATGCGAATCGCCGCTAATGTATTTAATAGGAAATTCGCATGCGGCTATGGTATGCGAATTTTCATGCGAATTCGCATAGGTACCAATGTAATTCAAACAGGCAGTGACATGGTTAATTTCGCATATACCCTCACCTATGCGAATTCGCATGCGAATTCGCGGCAAAAAACGCGCACAAATTCGCATCCGCATGCTAATTCATGGAATTTCAACAGCGGTGGAATCCAGGCGATTCTGCACCGCAATAGTGGAAACGAGCCCTTATAGGTATGGATGTAGGCAGCAACCGCTTTAGAAATTGTATTACATGAAGCATACAGCGCATGTTAGGATGTAAAACAGTTTCAAATTTGCCTTCATAACTGGTGAAGCAAAATGATTTAACCATGGTTTTACTACATAAGAAAGCAATTTCTCACGACTTACCTTTTCATAACTTTGCTCAGGAAAGAGCTGAACAGGTTGACGCCATTTGGCAGAGGGTGAGGAAGGGGATCGTAGCTAGTTTTTCACAGCTGCATTCTGGGAAGGCTATTCGATTACAGTCTGCAAACAGGACAGTCCAATTTACATTTGCATTTTTGACATTTTATGAAACTGGACTTTTCTCGACACTAAAAGCACTTCCTCTGATCCTCAGTCTCGGCAAGAATGAGGAACCAGGGTTTTTTTGTGTAGTATGTTTTCAAGCAAAACAATAAAAATGTAAGTCTTTTTTTATTATTATTAGTACTATGTGTACTACATAAATACATTGTTTTGTTTTAAGTGGGTTTGAAAGCATACTTTTCAAACGAAAAGATGGTGGAGGCTACTTCTGATGTCCCCCAAAAATAATGGTAGGATCTGACTGTCATGACAGTTAGTTCTAACTTTCCTCATTTATATACTTATTGAGGCTCAGTACTAAAGCAATAAGAACAACAGAAAACCAAGTAACTCATGTTTTCAGGAAATGGTCATCAACGGCAGCCCACAGGTGGTCTATTTTAAAAGACATTGGCCTCAATTCACTAAGATCATGCTAGAGATAATAAGGCAAGAGAAAACTTACCTCCACACGTGAGAGAGTTATCTTACCTCTTCATTCCTTAAGTTACCTCTCCTGTAGTTAATTTACCTCCTCTGTAGTTAATTTACCTCCTCTGTAGTTATTTTCACATGCAGCTAATTAACTGCCTGTCTTCAACTCTGGAGTTATTTTAAGGATTGGAGAGTTAATTTAAAGACAGAAGAGTTAACTTTAGGCTTGCCTGAGGTAAAATGTTTCCTGAATACTACATGCCTTATCACCATGGTAACAACTCTAGAAGAGTTATTAAAGACAGGAGATAAGTTTAGTGAATTGAGGCCTATGGCCCTTATCCAGTTGACTTTTTCTCCCACGCTTCTCCCAGGAGATAATTTTTCATCTCATCTAAAAATATTTTAACACCTGGCCACTAAAAACGTACTAAAAACCAATTAAACAGTAATTTCAAACTTATTTTGAGTATTTTCTTGCATGCTAGGAGTGTTAAAGGTATTTTAATGGTAAGGTTTGAAAATATCTCCTTGGAGAAGATGAAAAAGTTAATAGAATATTGGCTTATACATACAATATTAGAGACTTGTATGATATAATTAATTCCAGAAGTCGATCCGTAATATATACTGTATAGCAATTCATTTTATATGCCAGGTAGAATGCACTTAAACATGCTTACATTTCCTACATAAAAACCTCCTTAACCCTCCTGGCGGTAAGCTGTGCAGGAGGATTTCTCAGGCCCTGCTCAGGGCCGATTTGCATAATTTTTATTTTGCTACACGCAGCTAGCACTTTGCTAGCTGTGTGTGCACACCGATCGCCGCCGCTCCGTGCCGATTCTCCGCTACCCGCCGCCGACCCCCAGACCCCATGCGCTGCCTGGCCAATCAGTGCCAGGCAGCGCTGAGGGGTGGATCGGGACTCCCTTTGACATCAGGACGTCATCCCGCCCATCGCCATGGCGACGGGGCAAGCCCTAACGGAAATCCCGTTCAGAACGGAATTTCCGGACGGGCTTGATCACCGGAGGCGATCAAAGAGGGTGGGGGGATGCCGCTGCACAGCGGCTATCATATAGCGAGCCCTAGGCTCTCTACATGATTTAAAAAAAAAAAAAACTGCTGCGCTGCCCCCTGGCGGTTTTTAATAGACCGCCAGGAGGGTTAATTACCAGCATTTTCTGGGCTACACTTTCAGCCATCATGAATGAAAAGTGTCAAAAGAATAATTATTTTTGTATTTCCCTGGTATTTCACTAGTATTGACAATGTAAAACCTTATACGGTGCTATTTTGGGTTTTTAAAACCGTTGTTGATGTTTTTTTTCGGAGTCCTTTATGCAAACTGTAGTGAAAGTGGTGCCAGTACCTTAATTAACCATTCAATCTCGTTTCATAACTTCATATTTCCATAAATTGAGAAAATGTATTACTACAGGCTGCAGCTCCATGTCTGCTACCATTTAGTTTCCTTCAGTTTTTATAAATCATATTTGCTAGCAAGTGTACTTCAAAAAGGATGAAAAGAAAATCAACAATGGACTCAGAGACATAATCTAAGGTCAATGTCTAAAACAAGTATCACCAATCAAAACCTGGACCTGACTGACTGCATAACGAATTATGCATCAGATTTAAAATTTACATCATGTACTGAAGAAAATTGTTTTTTGTAGGTTAGTTGCCCTCTGTGGGGGTTAAGGTTAGTTGCCCTCTGTGGGGGTTAAGGTTAGTTGCCTACCAGAGGGGTTAAGGTTAGTTGCCCTTGGCAAAGGGGTTAAAGTTAGTTAAGATTAGGGGGTGTTAATGTTAAATTGCCTACGAAAGGGTCAAGGTTATGTGCCCACCAAGGGTGGGTTAAGGTTAGGCAGCCCTGGGGAAGTGTTCTGTGTGAGAGTAGGGAGAGGTTAGGTCATAGTAACAGATAGTAAAATATCGGTAATATTTACCAATTTGAATGAAGTAGTAAAATATAGGTAAATTAACCAATATGCTATCACTTTTCCTGGTGCCCATTGTACTAGATGCAAAAATAGAGTAGTCTAAACGATACATTGCATAACGGCTATATCTGGCGCCCTTTTTAACAGGCGCTATTTTTATATGCACACGCACATGAGTTAGAATAACGCGATACAACGCAGTACTGTGAACAGGTCCATAGAATTGTATGGGCAAGGAGGTGACATGCCGAACTATTCTGCAATGCAAAAAAGTTTTGTATTTACTTTCACTATAAATCTATTTTATGACATTTTCTTAAAGAATGGAGTCCGTGACATTTCTATTCAAGCGCACTCAATAGCATTGTGGTCATCTATCACCAGCAGTTGCAAAACCACAAACTACAAGAATAGACTATGGCTGAAAGACAGTTCTTACAAACTCTGTAACAAACACCAACAATATAGATTGTAATTTACCAGTGTATTAGATTCAGGCATGAAATAGCTGTTATTCAACAATCTGAAAATAATCATACCATTACAGCATGCCCATGCAACAAAGTACAAATAAAGTAAAAATAAAAAGTACAGAATGCAGTACTTATGAATTTACGTAATGCTGGGAATACACGGCTCGATTTAGAGCCATTTAATTGGCTCGATTGATAATTTCCGACACATCCGATCTCCCGCCCGATCATTTCCGTGCTCGATTCTGAACGGGAGCCAATGGAAGAAGATAAATACGAGCATAAGATAAGAGAATCGCCCACAGAATCGAGCACGAAAAATGATCAGGCGCGGAATCGAGCACGAAAATCGAGCCGTGTATTCCCAGCATAAGTGTGTTCATGATCAGGATGAACTGTAAAAATATAATAATGTATACTAAATTATTTTTCAGAAATGCTGACTTGGTTTAAGCTTAATACAATTTCTGCCAGCACTTTATAATGTTACAAAGGAATTTTAGCAATGCTTAACCTCCTTAGCGGTAGCCCCGTGCTACACACGGGGTAGCCGCCGCGGAGGATTACATGGCCCCAGGACTTAAAAAAACAAAAAAACTGGTGCAATACGCTTTAGCTAGCGGTTCGCTAGCTAAGCGTATGCACAAAATTGCTCCGGTCCCCCGCAATTACTTCCAGGATACGTACCCCCCAGCGTTCCCACGCCGGCGCAGCCGCCCAATCGGCTCCAGGCATCGCGATGACGGCGATCGGGGTTGCGGCTGACATCATGATGTCATCTACGAATGTCGCCATAGCAACGCCGGAAGCCGATCGGGAAACTGCGCTCTTCGTGGGATCGTGGCGAGGTACGTATAGCCGGCGGCGATTGGCGGGCATGGGGGGGACCGAAGCAACCTAATACATACGCTTAGCTAGCGAAATGCTAGCTAATGTGGTTTAAAAAAAATTTGGGGTCAAAAAACCTCCCGGCGGACGCAGACGCAAAAACTGCATACCGCCAAGGGGGTTAAAGAGACACTGAAGTCTCATACAAATCATCTACTTCAAAAATGTCTTTAACATGATACCCTAACAAAAATGCTGCATCCCCGCGGCTGAAATCTAACTAAATCCCCCCCCTAATGCCACACTCCCTCTCTCCCCTGCAAAATCCATGACTTTCTTGATCATGGATTTTGCTGCTGGAGGAGGCAGAGCTTTCAGCCGCAGCTCTGCCTCCTTATGCGTCAATAAGCGCGCATCTCCGCCTCTCCCCTGCCCCTCTCAGTGAAGGAAGACAGAGGGGCAGGTGGAGGCAGCGATCCAGCACTGATAGACGCGTGGAGAGGCAGAGCTGCGGCTAAAAGCTCTGCCTTTCATGGAAGTGCTCCCCGGACTGCCCCCCGGAGAGTTTGGGGGGATCTAGTTAGATTACAGCCGCAGGGATGCGGCGTTTTAGTTAGGGCTATCATGTTAAAGACATTTTTGAAAGAAAAAGTTGATTTTTATGAGACTTCAGAGTCTCTTTAAAAGGTCACCATCACAAGATTTTGTAATGTTTATGCGAAGTCAGTAATAAAAATAATAATAGTAATAATAATAAAGAAAAAAAACACGGCAGGCAGTGGAGCAGCAGGTGGGAAAATTCCATATTTCCAAAAGGAAGAGTAACGGGCTCCAAAAAGCAAAGGTGGTAACACTAACCTAAACATGTTTAATGAAAAGTGATGAAGTTACACTAAAGGGACAATATAAGCGAGAAGGTTACGGAGGCTGCCATATTAATTTCCTTTCAAGCAATACCAGTTGCCTGGCTATCCTGCTGATCCTCAAACACTTTTAACGGGCCCATACACCTAACGATTTTCCCGCCGATATACAGCAGTTTCAACCACAGTGATCGAAACGGCTGTGAAATCGCCGCACACACCGCTGACAGAACGATCGATTTCCGTCCGAAATCGATCGTTCCCGTCGACCGATCTGTGCGGAACATTTTTCTTGGTCGCCGGCGGGTCAGGAGTGCGTCGTTAGTGGCGTTCGAATGCCCGACGACCGACGCAATACAGTGGTAATACATTACCTGCTCCAGCCGGCGCGAGTCCCCTGGTGGTCTTCTCCGCTTCGGGCTCCAGAGCTACACAGAACTTCCTGTCCCGGCAGGAAGTTTAAACAGTAGAGCGCCCTCTACTGTTTAAACTTCCCCTGGACAGGACGTTCAGAAGCCAGAGCGTGGCGGGGCCGGAGTGGAGAAGAAGACCAGGGGACTCGCCCCAGCGGAGCAGGTAATGTATGCAGGGGGGGTGGGGCAGCAGTGGCAGCTTCACAGATTGTGATCGGTTTAAGGCTGAAATCAATTCACAATCTGTTTGCAGTAAAGGTGGCCATACGATCCCTCTCTGATCAGATTTGATATTGGATCAGAGAGGGATCTATCTGTTGGTCGAATCTGATGGCAAATCGACCAGTGTATGGCCACCTTAAGCCATAGACCCTAAACAAGCATGCAGCAGATCAGGTGTTCCTGGCATTATTGTCAGATCTGACAAGATTAGCTGCATGTTTGTTTCTGGTGTGATTCAGACACTACTGCAGCCAACTAGATCAGCAGGGCTGCCAGAAAACTGGTATTGTTTAAAAGGAAATAAATAAGGCAGCCTCCATATTCCTCTCGCTTCCATTGTCCTTTAAGATGCTCTAGAAAAGGCCTTCTCAACCAGGGTTCCCTGGGTACTCTGCAGGGGTTCCTTGGAATTTTTCCCCATTGTTGGCGTTTGAAGGGGGGGGGGGAAGATACGACACCACGATAGGGGGTACTGTAAGAAGAAGCACTACTTTGGAGGTCAGAATAATAATGAGCACATTGATTTAAAAAAAGCACTACAATAAGGAGACATTATAAAGGCACTGTAATAGTGGGTAGTGGAAAAAAAAAACCACTCCATAAAAAACAGCAGATTGAAAATGCACAGTATAAGTTACATGGACAATACCATTACTTTCTTTATGGGTTTAAATGCAGTCTCACACTGGGCCATATGCAATTCACTTTTTCAACCTGAGTTTTCTCCTGGGAGATAATTTTTCATTTTCTATTTAAAATAACTTTTCAGCACTTTTTCAATTAACCACTTGATGACCCAGCCTTTACCCCCCCCCCCCTTAAGGACCAGCGCTGATTACTAAGATCTGTGCTGGGTGGGCTCTACAGCCCCCAGCACAGATCAAATACCAGGCAGAGCGACCAGATCGCCCCCCTTTTTTCCCCACTAGGGGGATGATGTGCTGGGGGGGGGGTCTGATCGCTCCTGCATGCGTGTTAGTGGTGGGGTGGCACCTCAAAGCCCCCTCCACTGCAGGATTCCCCCTCTCCCTCTCCTCCCTCCCTGCCTCGGAGATCGGAGGCTGCACAGGAACGGATCTGTCCTGTGCAGCCTCTAACAGGCTCCTGCCTGTCATGTGACAGCGATCCCCGGCCGCTGATTGGCCGGGGATCGCTGATCTAGTACAACGCTGCTACTGTTAGCAGCGTTGTAAAAATGTAAACAAAGCGGATTATTTCCGCTTGTGTTTACATTTAGCCTGCGAGCTACGATCGGCAGCCCGCAGGCTATTCACGGAGCCCCCCGCCGTGAATTGACAGGAAGCAGCCGCTCACGCGAGCGGCTGTTTCCTGATTAATTAGCCTGCAGCCGGCGATGCAGATGTGCGTCGCTGGTCCTGCAGCTGCTACTTTGCTGACGCGCGTTATGAGTGCGCGGTCGGCAAGTGGTTAAAAAAAAGTACATGAAAAAGTAATGTCAAAATTATTTTGAGTATGTTCTTGCTTTCTGGTGGTTTAAAATGCATTTTATTGACAAGTTAAAAATTATCACCTAGGAGAAAACTTAGGAGAAAAAGTGAATTGCATATGGGCCACTGTTTCATTTCTCTCCACTTTGCATATTCACACATTTGTGCAAAAACACGTATGGTACAAATTCTGTAAAAACTGTGTGTGTGATACATCAATACAAGCTTAGTATCAGATTACAATATGTCTGTACCTGTTTTTCTATCATGTAAACTACCAGTGGTAAGATTCAAACAATGTGCTTCTTCTGATTAAAGGATGTGTGCCTTTCCAAAACAAAGGAAGCAGAAATGACGTAAGCAGTTGGAATAGAGACTAAATATTACACTATAACAAGCGAACAACTATAAATATTAGGATTATTTAAGAAAAAATACAAACTAACTAAAAATAAGGATAAAACATGATCACTGCACTGAAGGAAAACATCACAGTATACATTTGGTTTTGAACTTTTGTAACAATGGGGCTGAATCACACACTACAATAAAAAAATAAAAAATAAAAAAAATAAAAAAAACTTATTTCATGGAGTTATCTCTCCTTGCCTATTTTTTTTGTTCAGTTATAAAATATATTTTCATCAATTGCCAAGCAAAAAAAAAAACACCTAAAAACACACACACACACACACACTAAAAACACTCAAAACAAATGGTTTCTGGTTGTCTTAATTTTATTATTACTTTTCTAGCATTTAAAAAAAATATATTTTTGAATTAAGAAGGGAGAGTTAATTCATGAGATGAGATGTAAGGAGATATATTTTCACGAGAAATACTTTACCACGCTCTACAGCAGGCAAGTCAGAAGTCCCGCCTTGGGCCAAATGCAGCCCATCAAGCCTTCTTTGGGGCCCCTGAAGCTATCTAGAGTTGTAAATTTCATGAGCCATAGCTGACAACAACAACAAATAACATTTGTAAAGCGCTTTTCTCCCATGGGACTCAAAGCGCATAAGCATGGCTCCGACCATCGTGGTACAGAGGAAGAATTTTATAAGTCTGGAAATGCCAGGCTAAACAGGTGGCTTTTCAGTCTGGATTTGAATAGCTCCAGGGATGGTGCTGTCTTTACTGGGTGTGGCAGGGAGTTCCAAAGAGTAGGGGCAGCATGACAGAAGGCTCTATCTCCAGATTTTTTGAGGTACACTCTGGGAGTGTGATCTGAGGTTGTGAGAGGCGTGGTGCAGCTTCAGCAGGTCTTTCATGTATCCAGGGCCCAGATTGTGCAGGGATTTGAATGTCAGCAGTCCAATCTTGAAGAGTATTCTCCATTCTACTGGTAGCCAGTGCAGTGAGCGAAGGATCGGTGTAATGTGACAGTGGCGAGGCTGGTTTGTTAGCAATCTGGCAGCAGCATTCTGCACTAATTGCAGGCGATGCAGGTCCTTTTTGGGGAGGCCAGCATAAAGGGCATTGCAGTAGTCCAGCCGTGATGTGATAAAGGCGTGGACTAGGGTTGGAAGATCCTCTGGGGGAATCAGATGTTTAATCTTTGCAATGTTCTTCAGATGAAAGAAGGAAGATTTAACTACAGATGAAATTTGGTTTCTGAAACTCAATTCCCCATCGATTAGTACTCCAAGGCTGCGCACAAGGTTGGAGCTGTTTATGTCTGAATTCCCAATCCTGATTGGTGTTGCTTTAGGATAGAGCTGTTTTGATGGCAAGTGCTGGCTTTGGACAAACAGGACCTCAGTTTTGTCAGCATTCAGTTTCAACCAGTTATCATTCATCCATGCCTGTAGCTCAGCTAAGCAAGAGTTTATTTTTGGGGTAGGGTCTGTTCCACCAGGTTTGAAGGACAGGTATAGCTGTGTGTCATCGGCGTAGCAGTGGTACGTCAGGCCATGACGTAGGATAAGTGTACCAAGTGGCAACATGTAGATTGCAAACAGCAGAGGGGACAGGATTGATCCTTGTGGCACTCCGAATTGTAGAGGTGCAGGTTTGGACATTATAGGACCTAGGGATACTCTCTGTGTTCTGTCAGTCAGGAATGATCTGAACCACTGGAGGACTGATCCACTGATGCCACAGTACTCCTGCAGTCTGTTAAGCAGGATTTCATGGTCAACTGTATCAAAAGCCGCTGAGAGATCCAACAGGATTAGGATGGAGCATTCCCCTCTGTCCCTTGCCATGAGCAGGTCGTTGCAGACTTGGATGAGGGCTGTTTCACAGCTGCGGTGTTTCTTAAATCCAGATTGTAGAGGGTCCAGGATGTTGTTTACTGACAGCCTAGTTTCAAGTTGCCGATAGACAGCCTTTTCAATAACTTTACCTAAGAAGGGGAGGTTGGAGACAGGTCTGTAGCTGCTCATAGCATCTGGATCCATGAAAGGATTTTTAAGAAGGGGCTTGATGATTCCTTCTTTTAGAGAGGTAGGAAACCTCCCTGCTTGCAGATAGCAATTTACTATTTTGTGAAATGCTGGACCAAGCAGGTCAGGGCATTTCAGCAAATGTTTAGTTGGCCCAGGTCGCAGGTTGTCTGGCGGAGGCGACGGAGGATGTCTGAGATCTCTTCCTCACTAATACTTTTGAAGTCAGTCCAGTGTGTTAGGTTGTTTTAGCCACTATTTCCAGGAGTTGAATAAGTCTTAGGTGCTGTGGACTGGATGAGACACCGAATAGAGGATACTTTGTCAGCAAAGTAGCAAGCAAATTTTTCGCATAGCTCCTTTGAGGGAGTTATAGTAGGTTTTAGACAGGATGGGTTACATAGTCTATCAACTGTGCGAAATAGTTGGGCTGGCCTGTTGGCAGCCTTTGCGATCTCCTGTGATAGGTAGGATTTTTTCTTGGTGATCGCATCTTAGTAGCTTTCCAGGCTGAGGTGCCACATGCAGGCTCAACCTTGTATCACCACTCTGCCACCCTTTTTACTCACCTGTAGGTTATCAGCCACCACTGTAGCCGTAGCAGGCACTGATTAGCAGCTGCCGCTATGCCAGTAGCACTATGCCTGCATATTGAAAAGGACATGCACATGGCATATGGGTTATTTCCATGGAAAGGTTTGTGTTTTGCTTGACAAAATGTCACAGGCATAGTGTACCAAATGGCAATCATCAAAACTGTGTTTAATTTAGCTACTTTGGCACTCTAGCACTTTCAAGAATGGCGATATGGCCCTTTGCCTAAAACGTTTGGACACCCCTGCACTACAGTAAATGCATTAAGCCACAACAGCTTTTTGTGCCATGCCATACCAGTTCGGGAGCTAACATGCATGTGCTTGCTGTCATACTGAGCTTTATGGCTTTCGTTGTTTTAGGGTCACACACCTGAAAGAAGCATGCAGTCAGTGTAGTCAGAGTCAAAGCATCTCACATGCAGTCACATACACTTTGAACAAGGCTGCTGTCTCTCTGTACATATAAATTGGTTTTAATTTCAGCCTTGGCTGCATGAAGATCACATGACATGATTAAAAACTGTGAACTTTAAAAACAAATGTACCTGGCCAGGATATGCGCGCTTTTATCTATATAGGGACCAGATCTGGTTACCTGCAAGGTGTAATCGCCCAGCCGCAGCCTAATGCAGAAAACACAGAGCAAACCAAGATCTATTTGTCCTCTCCACCACCTGAACACCAGACACACCGTGTTATAATAACATCAACTGGCTTCCCTGGGAGCACTATGTCGATTAACTGCAGTTTCTGATGGCCAGTATCTTCCACAGACAATTGAGGCTACTATTGCGAGCAACTTGCAGACAGACAGTTCAAACATAGGCATCAGCTACCGCCGGATTGCTCGCGCGGTGTCACCGCATGTAACGCTGGATACACTGACCTGGCTCCTACGGGAAACATTGTGCTGACAGCGCTGAGGCCCACACGGACGGAGGATATGACCAACTCAAGCAGCAGAGAGAGTTCCTAAAAACCCAGTGCACTGCGGTAATGGAGGGTCTTGTAAGCAGGAGCTTACCATCTAATCTACGCAAGTATAACATGCTGACAAGCTGTAAGAGGTCCTAAAGCAGTGGAAAAACGTCTGCTCCAAGCTGTTAGCCCCTGCACGCTGATGCCTATGTTTGAACTGTCTGTCTGCAAGTTGCTCGCAATAGTAGCCTCAATTGTCTGTGGAAGATACTGGCCATCAGAAACTGCAGTTAATCGACATAGTGCTCCCAGGGAAGCCAGTTGATGTTATTATAACACGGTGTGTCTGGTGTTCAGGTGGTGGAGAGGACAAATAGATCTTGGTTTGCTCTGTGTTTTCTGCATTAGGCTGCGGCTGGGCGATTACACCTTGCAGGTAACCAGATCTGGTCCCTATATAGATAAAAGCGCGCATATCCTGGCCAGGTACATTTGTTTTTAAAGTTCACAGTTTTTAATCATGTCATGTGATCTTCATGCAGCCAAGGCTGAAATTAAAACCAATTTATATGTACAGAGAGACAGCAGCCTTGTTTAAAGTGTATGTGACTGTATAGAATTTAAGCGGCTGGCTCCTTGCCCGTCAAGAGGTACAATAAGTCAACAGGGGGAGGCTCTCCATTATTATTTTGTTAATCCAGTGGCATCTCACATGCAGTTTCACTCTGGACCAGTGAGGCAGAGCACCAGCCCAGATGTCCGTCAACTAGCATTTTAGAGAATGACGATGGCAGCCTCCGTATTCCTCTCACTACAGTTGTGTTTCACCTTTCTTTTTCTTAAAGAGACACTGGAGCGAAAAAAAATACAATATAATGATTTGTATGTGTAGTACAGCTAAGAAATAAAACATTAGGAGCGGAGACATAAGTCTAATATTGTTTCCAGTACAAGAAGAGTGAAAGAGAACCTGAACTGAAAATAAAAAGTCAAAATAAACATACTCAAGTCATACTTACCTCCTGTGCGGTCTACTCCTCAATCTCTTTCTCCTCTCCCACTCCCTGTTTGTCCACTGTGATCAATGGAATACTCCATCCTCCATTTTGAAACTGGCCATTACCCCATAACAGCTTTCTGGTCAGCACACTGTTAAACTGTAACATCGTCCACTTGAGCAATAGGGAAACGTGGACATTACCGGGCACATCAGTTGTCCACTTAGCTATAACTGACAGCAACTGATATATTTCAGTTCTGACAAAATATTGTCAGAACTGGAAGGGATCATTGTCAGAAGAAAATGGTGAGCTTCTGAGAGGAACTGATGGCAAGGTAACGATTTGAAGTTACCTCATATGTTTATTTTGAATAATTGTACTCAGTACATGTTCCCTTTAAGGATCATGGGAAGATTGGTTAGGGATAAGCATCAGTGGGAGAAGGACGATCAGGGTTTGGTATCGGTAGAGGGAGGGCTCGTGTAAGAATGGGGTTAAGTTTAGGGATTGTAAAATATTGGTAAAATTTACAGATATTTACTATCAAAATTAACTGTACCCAACAGCTATTTTCAGAACCCAAATTACCATGGCATGGGTGGTGGGGAGAGGGGAAGATTTTTGCTGGGGGGGAACAGCACATTATAGTTATGCCCCTGTCCCATACTCTCATGCCTCTGCATCCAGGGTTTTCTGTATTCTTGAAAATACAGAACTAATATCTCATGTGCTATAAAAACACACTAGCCATACTGAGATTTAGACACTAAAACGAAGACTTTTTCTTATGCATTATATTCCAGGCACTATCCATGACTATAATGCATATAACAGTCTGGGAGACTAGCAAAATGTGTCCTTGTTCTGCATTCGTTTACCTTGTTAGGATTTTATTTCATATTTTTAAACATGGCCTGACAGGAATCATCCTGGGATAATCTTCTATGCAGGTGTGCTGTTTAGTGCTCATTAAGAAATACTCCTCTGCTAGTACTTTTGATGGCTACAGAATTTAACAGCTCATTGTGGACCTGACATCAACCTATAAATACAGCCAACTTCTGATTATTATTTTTTATTAGATTAACCTAATTTACCAGTAGAGCTCCAGATCTGTAATCTACTTTGGAGTTCTTGGATCAGCAGACCAAAACATAAGTATTGTGTTTCTTGATACACCTCTTTTTCTGCTCCACAACAAATCAAGTGCTTGACTTAGTGTCCTTCTAGTGTGAAAGTCATTTCCATGGCAACATGGCAGCAATCCATGCAGGCAGTTCAGCTTAACAGAGCTGCCTGAACATTTAATACTTATGCATCTTCCACTTGTCCTTACTAATGTACAACAGACCATAGCTCCAAACCTGTAGACTTTGTTAATACTGGTGATGCTGGTAAGAAAGTTTAGTGTAAGTAACAGACATTAAACACGTCTTAAATGTGGGATGATATACTGATAGCATCTTAGAAATCTAATTATTAATTTACATATCTGGCAGGGTAGATGTCAGTAAATATGCATGAAGTTAAACAACATTGTATTGACTGCCAAGCAAAAGTTTTTAAAATGTTTTAAAACTACAACTAACATGAACTTAGTAAAGCAGACTGGCCAATTGTTTAATTCTTATGTTGAACAAAGCTCTTCCAGCTAGAAACTAGGTTTTAGAATGTTGCCACTCCCTGAAGTGGGAGTGAACAGTTAGGAACAGTATAGAACCTAGGTTCTCAACGTGTGGTACGCGTACCCCAGGGGGTACTTCTGATGGTTCCAAGGGGTATTCGGGCTTGATATACTTAACCAAGAATAACAAATTTATAGTTTTAGAAAATGATAAATCTTATTTAAACAATACCAAATTAGTATTTTAGCTAATTAAAAGCAATATTAAATGCTAGGAAATTGTTTACAACCAATTATCACGTACTACGATTAAACATATATTTGTCAAGGGGTACTTGTGATAATGTTTACTATGCTAGGGGGTACTTGGCGAGTACAGGGTTTTAAAAGGGGTACATACCAATAAAATGTTGAGAAACACTGGTATAGAATATACCCCTGACAAGTGTAGTCACCTGGTATTGGCAACTCCTGTTTGAATGTATTTTTACTTGCTTAGGGTCTGATTCCTGAACTGCTGGAAATATTTCCATGCGCAGTCATGCCAGTAGAGTACTGCAGGTTGTGTAATTAGCAGGACTCCGTGGTACATGAGCAAAGGGAGTTCTGCTATGGTAATGCGCAGTAAGTAAACTAGCGCATGTTACCAAAGCAATGCCTGTGGTGCCCATGTACTGCGGCTTGCTCTAAGTGCACGGCGAGCAGTAATCTACTGGAGTAAGTACTGGTAATATTGCTGAACATTGCCTAGGCACAGCAATATTACTGGCAGTGCATACATCAAGCTATTAGATACCATACTAGTATAGAAGATAATTACGTCAAGTCCAGCTCCCTGGATTTTTGTAGAGCAAGCTCTACACACTGGTCACTGATTGGCCAGCACAACCATTGGTGCCCAGATTGCAAGGTCGCAGAGTACAGACATAAAAAAAAAAAAAAAGGTAACTGACGTTGTTTGGTCAGCATCACTGTCCTGTCCAGACTACAAGTGGAGGCACAAGTAGTGCAAATGTAGAAGACAGCAGCCTGTAGCTCTGAAAATCCTCATAAACAGGTCTTCTGGGCAAGGCACTGTAAAAGTAATTGGTTTGATATTCATTCACATAAGTACTTGATATGACAGAGAAAAGAATTGTGTAAATATATACTTTAGGTTTTTATGCAAACAACTTTAGCATAGAGTCTTAGGGCCTGACTAAATTAAAAGGCACACATTTACTAAATAAAAGAGCTGAACGCATGCACACTAATGTGTACGTGGCTTGTGAAGACAGATTTTGAATTCACTCTTAGGGCTGGTGCACACCGGAGCAGTTCTGGAGCATTTTTTAAACCGCTTGCAGGGGGAAAACCGCTTCGCTAATGAAAGTGAATGGGATGGTGCACACCAGAGCGGTTCGTTTTTTCCACAAACGCAAACTCAAGGGCTGCAGCATTTTTTAGATTTCTGAGGCGTTTCTGCCTCAATGTTTAAGTATTGGAAAGTGGAAAACCGCTCTGAAAACCGTTAAATCAGAGCGGTTTTCCAGGCATATTTGTTACAGAAGCTATTCAGTAACAGCTTTTACTGTAACAATATTTGTAATCTGCTACACAAAAATGCTCCAAAAAACGCTAGGCATGTTTAGAAAACGTCTCTAAACATGCCTAGAATCGCTCTGAAATCTGCTTCAAAAATTTCTAGCATTTCATAGGCAAACGTGTGGGGGGGGGGGGGGGGGATTAAAGCTGCCCAGAATCCCAACTCAGACCAGGGCCGGTGCAGTGTCTAGGGACAGGCACAAGTTGAGACACCAGAATATCTGCAGGCATCCTGCAGCTCACAGCACAACCCCCTTTCTTTCCCTGCTACAGTTGGCTTTGGATGTAGCAGCAGCTTGTGTACAGAGCATGGAGCAGCAGCTTGTGTACAGAACATGGAGCAGCAGCGTGTGTACAGAGCATGGAGCAGCAGCGTTTGTACAGAGCATGGAGCAGCAGCGTTTGTACAGAGCATGGAGCGGCAGCGTGTGTACAGAGCATGGAGCGGCAGCGTGTGTACAGAGCATGGAGTGGCAGCGTGTGTAGAGCATGGAGCGGCAGCGTGTGTAGAGAGCATGGAGCGGCAGCGTGTGTAGAGAGCATGGAGCGGCAGCGTGTGTAGAGAGCATGGAGCGGCAGCGTGTGTAGAGAGCATGGAGCGGCAGCGTGTGTAGAGAGCACGGAGCGGCAGCGTGTGTAGAGAGCACGGAGCGGCAGCGTGTGTAGAGAGCACGGAGCGGCAGCGTGTGTAGAGAGCACGGAGCGGCAGCGTGTGTAGAGAGCATGGAGCGGCAGCGTGTGTAGAGAGCATGGAGCGGCAGCGTGTGTAGAGAGCATGGAGCGGCAGCGTGTGTAGAGAGCATGGAGCGGCAGCGTGTGTAGAGAGCATGGAGCGGCAGCGTGTGTAGAGAGCATGGAGCGGCAGCGTGTGTAGAGAGCATGGAGCGGCAGCGTGTGTAGAGAGCATGGAGCAGAAGCGTGTGTAGAGAGCATGAGCAGAAGCGTGTGTAGAGAGCATGGAGCAGCAGCGTGTGCACAGAGCATGGAGCAGCAGTTCATGTACAGAGCATGGAGCAGCAGCGTGTGTACGGAGCATGGAGCAGCAGCGTGTGTACGGAGCATGGAGTAGCTCTGGTGAAATGTAACAGAGTCAGGTATGAGCACAGCTTTGTGCCCTGCTGTGTGAATGCTTCACTTCCCCCTTCATTACTAGTGTCAGCTGTCCTCATTATTATCTGTATCCAAACTGCTCCTGATCTATCCTGTTGTCAGTCGGTCGGTCAATTGCATTAGGTGTACCCAGCAAGATATCCTACCATATTATTATACTGTATTGTGCGTGGATGAGGGAGACCTTTCAGGAATCCTCCCTTTGAAAATCCTGGGTTTGCCCCTGCATTTTGCTGATCTGCTAGAGGTTTTTGGTGTGCACTGGGCCTTACAGTGCTGCTCTCTCAGCAATGGCTGCTATGCTGCTGCTGCTTCTGAATGTTAAAACATGTCAGAAAAGGCCAGTCTCTCTGGATTATTGTGGCTTGCCTTTATGTTTTTCTTTCAAAAGTGGAGCCCTTCTTGGTCATATTCCACTAAACCCTCAGTCATTCAAAAGTCAGAAACTGATGGACTTTCACCCTAGAGCTCAGCTTGTATCTACCGTACTTGGAAGCTGACCTCGTTTGCCATTCTCACTATCCTTCTGCCTATTCTAGGGTCAACTTTCCTTTAGTGGTCACATCCAGAGTGGTTGGCTACAGACAGTCCCATAGATCTTAATGTATTTGCAACTGTTGTCACAAACATCAAGCAGCTTGACTGGACAACAGCATAATAAATAAACTGCTCCATTGAAATAGCTTGAATGGCCTAGTTGCACATCTGGAGAAATGTGAGGTACTAATTAAATAAAACAGCTAGTTTGAAAATCTACTCTGATCCAATTATTTATGATCTTTTTTAGGGGTCCCAACAAATGTATTGAGACTACTTCAGAATATCTTTGTTAAATAGATACTACTTTATCTCTTTTCAGACTTGCTTTGGTTTAAATCAATAGGAAATTAATGCTATGCAGGTAAACGTAGGACAGCTGTTCATTTTCAGGAGTCATAGCACTTTTCTTCTAAGCACTGGTTCACACTGGCGTGTTTGTGGCGTTTAACGCAGCGTTTCAGATGCAGTGTTTTGGGATCTATCGCCGTCCCATTCAAGTAAATGGGAGCGCTTAGAGCTGGCTTTTCCAGGCTTTCATGAAAGCCTGGTGGTAGATCCCGGCATTGCATCTAGTCTCGAAAGCAACATGTTGCTTTCAAAGGCGGTAAACGCCTGGAAACAATAGCAGAGACCAGAATTTCTAGCCTTGAACGCTTCCTAAAAGCCTTCAAAAGCTAGTGTTTAAGCACTGGCATTTAAACTCTGGCGTTTGAACGTGGCGCTGAGCAAAAGCTCGGCAGAAGCCCGTGTGAACCAGCCCTAAGGGTACCAAGAAACGTGTCCAAGTGCACTAGAAATATGAGAGAAAAAAAATAATCTATGCTAACTATGCTAAAACTAGATGATAAACTTAATAAAAAATATTCTTGTTCATTTATTTATACAGGAAAATAGGTAGACCAAACTTACATACTTATGTTTGGCAAAATTATGTTTGACAAAGATGCTTAATGGGATACCTTAAAGTGGACCCAAACCAAACTTATTTTTATTCAAAATATTTAGTTGCACCACTCGGACACATACAAAGATAAATAAAAACTCCTTCAAGCCTATGAGCATTTCAGTGCATGCTTTTCACCCTTCTCTTAACTAGGGTTATACAGGTGGCACCCATTAGCAATTCCTCCTTTGCCGGACACCACCTACTCCACCTGTCTGCCGGATTCTGTCCCGGCAATATGAAAGGAAGGGAGGGGTTCCGCCATTAAAGAGAATCTGTACTCTAATATTCTTACAATAAAAAGCATACCATTCTATTCATTATTTTCTCCTGTGCCCCTCTGTGCTGTTTCTGCCACTCTCTGCTGCAATCCTGGCTTGTAATTAACAGTTTTAGGCAGTGTTTACAAACAAACTAACCAGCTTCTAATAGGCTCAGCTAAGCATAGTGTGTGAGTCATTCACAGTATGCAGGGGGCCTGCAGAGGGTGTGTATCGCTTCTACCAATCACAAGCAGCCCTGCACATTCCACACAATCAAGCTTTAGCCCGACAAACAGGACAGAGGAAAGATACATTGATTTATTACAGAGACAGTGCAGTTAGGAAAGACTGCAGTAAGCCAGAGCAGATTAGAACAGGCATAGGAACTTATAGGACAGAAGAACTAAGGCTGAAAAATTTGTTACAGAGTCTCTTTAAATGTAAAATATTTTATATTTGTTCATCATGCAGCTGAAAAAATGCTGCTATTTATTATTCTAATTTAGAAAATAGATTTTATTTCTGAAATCTTGTATTTTTTTTATTTGGGTCCACTTTAATTGCTCACTTAAGGTTAAATTATTGCACATACTGGTACCTTCTGTTTTTTTTAGTAAGAGGTTCTTAGGTCTCTTAAACCCCCTCATACTCGAGTAGTGGTTTTGGGTACAATGAGCTATCTGGGTATTCCAAACCTCTTTGAAGAGGAAATGTCTTTCAATCAATGGAATGATAATTAGGTGCAAATGTGAGAAACAATGTCTTATTTACAGAACCATGAGATTTGCACTACCTAAGTAAAATCAAAACTTTTATTCAGGAAATCTAAAAAGATTTTAAAAGAGACTCTTTTTCAAAGTACATTTAAAACGAGTAGATTTAAAAAGTGCTTATTAGCCCTAAGCCCTAAGCAGAATTCTACTTCTGCCCGGTTAAACCCATTTTCTACTGAGCAAAGGAAAATGTTTACACAAATTAAATTAAATTATGTAGTAGTCTTTACTACATAAATCTGAACTTCATAACATAAGTAGGTGGATTTCTATCTACGGCTAAATCTCCATTAGGGCCGGTTCACACTTGTTTTTAAAAACATAGCCTGAGGGGTAGCAGCCAGGAAGGGGGGCAGCGGGCACAGTGGTGGGGAGGAGGGTCGGACCCCCCCTCCCTCACATGGGTTCCCCCTCCAGCTATGTGTGCTATAGTAATCAGCTAGCGGGGAAGCAATTACCTACCTTCCTCTGCTCGCCTAGTGGGCGACATTGCAAGAAGTCACGCGGCGAGTAGAGGATGAAACATGGGAATGCTTGTAGTATGAGAATAGTTAAAAGCTGGAGAAGTGCGCAATCTATTCAGAATGAAGGGGTAAATAGGAGGTTAAGCTTTTTTGAGGAAATAACAGTAGATCAATTAGATTTACCAACAACCAAGGAGTATCATAACATTGAAGCAATATGGGAAACCCTGTAGACGTAGGGAAAAGAGGAGTCCGAATATACATGTTTGTATGGATGAATATACTGTATGTATGCATGTGAAATAAATCTGACTCCGCCTTACTATTCCCCCCCCCCCCCCTCTTTTATTCCCTTCTTATTCCATTGCCCTACCAATGTGTTTTTTATGGGGGGGGGGGGAGATTAGTATATTATTCTCTAAAATTACAGAACTGAATCTGCAAACTTTGATGCACACTAATACCCAACCAAAGAAAGTCCCACAATGAAGCCTAGCCTCTTCTGTGGTTGTGTTACAGCCCATACACACGCTAGATTAAAGTTGGCAGTGGCGGCAGCGGATGATTGCCTCTGGCGATAATCTGGCATATCTACAGCAGCCTGTGACCGGCCAGCGATCTGCCAGTTGGATAAATGCAGGTGAGTGACGGCTGTTTTTTTCCCCCAGCCCTCCCCACCCACTGTGGAACACCACATCTGTAGCACAAAAGCAGAACCCATCTGCATACCATAAAAACTTAATAAGCCATGTAATTATAAAAGTAGAAACACATCTGCACCACTAAATCTGCCCTACACTCCCCCTCCCACCACCAATAACGCTCTAAGGCCCTGTGCACATTACCAACGCAGATGGCCGTGCGATCAGAACCGCAATGCGTATGAACGCACTCCATCTGCATTTGCATGCCTTGCATGGCTGATTCACATTCACTGTGGTGAATGGGACAGCCATGCGTTTGGGCAAAAAATGCGTGCAGCATGCATTCACGGACCACACTGGTCCGCAACACATGCAGTATGAGCATCAGACAGTGCAGTCTATGCACTTCTGATGTTGTGTGTTCCTGCCTCCTGCAACATTGCCGAAATACAGACAGCAACGTGTTTAATGTGAACGAGGCCTTACTGATATACCTAGCACTAAACTAACATACGCTATAGCTGAGTTTCAGCTATGCTGTAGCCAAAAATCTTCTTTATGTATGCCGTCCCTCAGCTATTGTATAGCTAAGCTCTGGCACCCAATTTGTACATCCTGGTGCTCAAAGCTGCTAAATTAGCATTGCAGCCTATTGCAGGTGCCTGATGTAGCCAAGTACAGTGGCGTCCACTTGATCTGATCCGATTTTAAATGCAGAAATGGCTGATTAAAAAAACCAAATTGTGAAACAATGTAGCATTAGAGCAATCATTGAAGCACCACAATTAAAAATATTCAAAATACAAACATTTTAACCCTTTAGCAGCCAATGTATTCAGAGGCTTGCAAGTGCTCCAGGCCAATTTATTTGAGCTCTTTTTGTATTTTTTATTTGTTACATTTCCCTGCTTCTAATTAGCACTGCTGTATTGTGTATTCATGGCTATTTGTCACTAGGGGGCAGTGTGAGAAAATAACAGAGGACTTCTGCTTTTAGTTTCTATATGTTCTGCTAGTAGAGAGAGATCAAAGCATTCCAAGAATGTACAGCCCAATGAGTTCTGCCGACTAAGTCTCAATCGAGATAACTCTACTGAAGTTGCTAATGGCTTAAATATATTTACTACTAATTAGGGAATCAATATGAAAACTGTTAAAAAAAATTAAATGGACCATGTTGCCCTGGAGGTGATTCAGAATGTGCAATGTACAAAAGTGTGATTGCTTTTCAACACAAGGGTCAGCAAGACTCACACATTCTAAACCTTCCCACATCATGAAAAGTTTAACATTAGTTTTGTCCAGTGTTCCCTTTCACTATTTGTATTGTCTGCAATAAACATATGCATAAACTGTTAGCATTTATTAATTTTAAAATATTCATCTTGCAAAAGATATTTTCCATTTTTAAATCTTACACTATTTAAATGGAGCGTACTGATTCATAAAGACTAAGGAAATGTGTTTACATTGTCGGTTCATAAACAGAAACACTGGAAAGTATACATAATGCATTCTAGGTGTCCCCAGATGCACCACTTGGCTGAGGCAACAGAACAATAGATATTCTGCTTCATCTAAAGCATCATGCAACTGGAGAGCCTCTTCAGCCACAGCTGGTGATGGTGCATTGCTTGTCTGGTGATTTTTTTTTTTTGTATTATAACAATGGTTTATAGTAATGTAAACATATAGTTGTAATGAAGTGATGCAGATGTTGTAAAGGCTTCATGTTTGAAATATAAGAACAATCAAGTTTTTATGCATGTTTAGTAAAGGCTGCTCGCTCCATTTAGAAGTCTCCTGACGCTCATGAATAGCCTCTCATTGGACACCTTGGAAAATGTGCTATTAAGGTTCACAGCTTAAGACAGGTCTATGTGTGTTGTTCATGTCCCAATCTATCAGTTCTGCTGAGACAACACAAGCATATACCGTAAATTAGAGAAATAGAACAATCTCGCCTATATACTTTGGATGGTGCCAATATTCTTTCAGATATCAGTACTAGGGATCAGAAGCACTTGATTATATGTCTATGTAGTGAACTTGTTCTATCTAGTAGGTTTGTACAGTGTTTACAATGTTTTTTCATTACTGCAGAAATAAAAAAAATAAAAAAACATTTGCAAAAATAAATAATGCCCATATACCTTTCTGCAGACCCCAAAATACTTCTAATGCTGTCTCTATGCCCATTTCCAAATTAACTACCTTCCCCAACCTCCTGGGCTACTTCTTCTCTCAACCTATTTAGGGATTACAAAACAGGTGAGGGGAGGTAAAGACAGCTCAAGCTCATCCCTCTGCTCAGGGGAAAATACAGTGCGAGTATAGGGCAGGCTTTCTTAGCCAGGGTTCCCTGGAACCCCAGGGTTCCTTCACTATTCTGCAGGGGTTCTTTGGCATTTCCCCCATCGTGAGGGAAGTATGATAGAGCACCCTATGATTGGGGATTCTGTAAAAAGAACCACTAAATCATGGGTCAAAATAATAAATTTTCTCTTACAGCTATAGAAGCTGAAGTCTGGTGTTTGAGTGTGTATGAAGCACTTTTCAGACAGTTATTGGACCTAATAAATTGTTAATGTGAACATGTAATAATTGGCTAATCGGTTTCTGCTTGGCCATGTTGAAAGTGTCATTGAATGCATTATTCAGAGCAACAAAGTGACCTTCCAACAGCATATTTATTGACTGGTTCGCACTAATAAGAGCTTTTTCTAAGCGCTTGGAATTTGAAAAGCTCTTGCTTATGTGATGCTATGTGTGTGTTCTGACTTGTGTGATGTGATTTTATAAAAGGCACCCATAGTATTGCATTAGCAAGAGCTTTTCAAATCACTAGCCTTCAAAAAGCTCTTGCAGCGTGAGCCAGCCCTATCTCTCATTATTTTCTGCCTTCTTTTTTGCTGTTTACTATAAGAAAGCAGCTATTGCCTCCAGTCCTCCATTTGTGGCTGTGTTATTACCCAAGAGTCTGCTGTTATGGAAGCACCAGGGGGACTGATACTTCCATCCTACCATCCATAGTTTTCGTTTCCTGGTGCATCTCCATAGCAACTCACAGGTCCACCATTGGCTTCAAGCATAATAATAGACTGGCAGCTAGGGATGCACAGAATTTGTACGTTTTCCCTGTGTCTACATGGGTTTCCTCCAGGCACTCAGTTTTCCTCCCACATCCCAAAAACATACAGATTAATTGGCTTCCCCTAAATTGGCCCTAGACTAAGTTACATACACAATATGATTGTGGGCAGCACGCTGGCGTAGTGGTTAGCGTGCTGGGTCCCTGATTAGAATCCCAGCCAGGTCAACATCTGCAAAGAGTTTGTATGTTCTCCCAGTGTCAGCGTGGGTTTCCTCCGGGCACCCGGGTTTCCTCCCACCTCCCAAAAACATACAGATAAGTTAATTGGCTTCCCCCTAAATTGGCTCTAGACTATGATACATGCACTACACAATACATACATAAACATAGGACTATGGTAGGGATTAGATTGTGAGCTGCTCTGAGGGACAGTTAGTGACAAGACAATATACTCTGTACAGTACTGCGTAATATGTCGGCGCTATATAAATAAATAAAATAATAAATGATACATACACAAACATATGACTATGGTAGGAATTGGATTGTGAGCTCCTCTGAGGGACATTTAATGTACAAGAATATATACTCTTTACAGCTCTGTGGAAGATGTCAGCATTATATAAAAATACTAAATTATAATAATAATAATGAGATCGCCAGATTTATGAAATGGAGATCCCATCGAGTTTTAGGTGTGTGGAGCTGACCAAAGTGTATTCTACAACAGGAACACAACAAGAAAGGAAAATTACAAAGGTGAGCATTACGGTTTTAAGCAACCGAACAAAACTGCACCAAAATTTGTGCACCACACTAAACACTCCTTCCCTGTTCAATGTCCGCTCTTAGAGGCCGAGTACTGTAATTGGCAATTTACAATTTTCAGGGAAATATCTGTAGAATAGTATCAATGCTGGAATGCAAACATTAAATTTACTGAAAATCAAGCCCAGTGTTGCTTTTATGGCTGTAATGATTATGTTTATATAATTTAACTCCATAATCTCAACCGATAAGTTATTAAACTATAAGACAAAAAAAAAAAAAAAACATTTCTTCCTCTACAGATTTACTAAACTGTTCAACTCAGCCATTTTTCGTCAAGCTATTTAATGTTATTAATATATTCCCCTTCATGGTGATTAGTCAAGCTTTCTGTAAAGGATGGGTCTTTGGACAGCAGGTCCACAGGTCCTTTCAACAGTGCTATTCTGTTTGTAATAACTATGAATGAAAAGGAAAAGTCAGTTTTGAACAGCAGGCTTAGTTAGCATCTCTCATTGGCTAGATGCAGTGATACAACCAAATCACAGCCCAGTTGCATGTCCTGGTTATTGAAAGGCACACAGGTGATACCAACAGGCCTTGGAAAATAAGCCTAGCAGTGGAGGTTGCCCAGCAGTGAAGGTGCCAGTGACCCTGATGCGACATTGGGCCCAGTCTGGCCGCACAATCTGGTGAGTCCTTTCACATTGGGGGAGGAACACTGTCGTCCTGGTACATGCCTTAAACATTAAGATGAAATGCAGAGTTATGAAGTTTACCTACAGTAGAGACTGAATTTGAGCACTTACCCATTACATTGTATACAATCAGAAGTTTAGAAAAGCAGCTTCGAAGGTAAGAATACGTTCTGTGTCAGCCCGTTTTTGAGGGGTCTAGGGACAATATGATTAAAGCCCCGTCTTGCATTGAAGTGGCTTAGTGACATACCATATTTTCAAAAGGCACTCATTTTGGTTTACAGCTGCATGACTTTGCTTTACTGGCAAAAAAAACTACAAGACTACTCAATATGTGCAATGAACTATCAGATATGGGCTTCAATTCACTAAGGGCAGTTTGGTAAAATAACTTTGGTCAGTAAAATCCCACATTCAGTACTTTACACTTTTTTGTTCCAAATTCACTAAGATTTCTTGCATACGGTAATTTACCGAACAACATGCTTTAATCCATTAAGCCCTGTTCGGTAAGTCTCACCAACTCTGGAGCAGGCAGGAAGCTGTGAGTCTGGGTTTTCTGTTCTGTGCGTCCCTTTAGATGTGCTGCAGCCACCAGTGGGAGCTCTTCTGTACAAGAGTATACAGATATTCCCATCTAAAGGGATGCAGAAAAGCCTTTTAATAAGTCTCCATCTCTGCTCTGCCGGCCTGAAGTCCTGCCTTCCAGGTTATCGGACCAAATCAGGGTGAGAAGTAGAGCTGTGTGACTCTCCCTATTGGCTGTCTGCTAAATCTGTCAATATGTTACCGCATGTAGAGTGTGAGTTATTAGCTGGTGAGAGCTTGAGATAAATATTGAACACTTCAGCTTGAATTACGGAATGCGTTAATCTTTGTGATTTGCAATTTCTCGACCTATTTACTGCACAAGTCAGTAATTTTGTGGTAATAAGTTTAGTGACTTGGCATTTGGCAAGGTGATAGGTAAAATCAGCAGTTTTCTGCAATACCAAATATGGTAATGCTTAGTGAATTGAGGCCATGGCCCACCATGGGATTTGATTATAAAAAGATCTTTTGGAAAGAAAAAAGAAAAAAAAGAAAAGAAAAGGACTGCATTGGAAGCTCATACTTCATACAACATAATAGAGTGCATAGTACTATGAACTCACTGAAGAGAGACAGTTCTCATTTCTACATATAATTAACGTTATCATGAAAAATTTGAATCTACCATTATTATGAAAAATTGGAATCTACCCCAAACTAAATGTCACTTCTATAAAGTTTTAGTTTTCTTTTTGCCTCTGGGATTCCTGGACTGACTCTCAGCCGTTTTCCAGCACAAGCCTGGATAGGACTCTTATAATTACATTGTTAAATTCCTTTCTAAAGATTTTGATAATTCCTAAACCTGTATAGATCAACTCTTGCAACTAGTAGCTAATCTGTATTATGTTTATATTCAGAAGGTTTTTGAAGCTTTATTCTATGTGTGATACAGTATATATTAAATGTTTGAAGAAACAAAGGGGTTGATTCATGAAAAGCCGGTAATAATGCGTTGCACACACAGCACATGGCAATATTACCTTCACTTCTCCCTGCAAGTACTGCGAATTATGCAATAAACTTAACGCGCTATACTTACATAGCGCTAATGTTGCTATAGTAACGCACATTACTAATAAATGTTACTATTAGTAATGTGTGTTACCGTAGCAACGGTCACACTACTTGCGGTACTTGTAGGCGGAACTGAAGGTACTATTGTTGTGCACTATGTGTGCACCATATTATTACCAGCTTTTGATGAATCGACCACAAAGACCCTTATCCAATTCACTGGTTCCCCTAAGTTTTCTACTAGATCATCCTTTTTATCTTCTGTTTAACCACTTCAGCCCTCAGTCGTGTTTCACTTTATGCATCCGAGCAATTTTCACCTCCCATTCATTCGCCTATAACTTTATTACTACTTATCACAATGAGCTGATCTATATCTTGTTTTTTCCACCACCAATTAGGCTTTCTTTGGGTTGTACAATTTGCTAAGAGCTACTTTACTGTAAATGCATTTTAACATAAGAAAAAAAATTGAAAAAATTCATTATTATAGTTTTAAAATAATACATACCTCCATAATTAAAACCCACGTATTGTATTTGCCTAATAGTCCTGAGTATTACTCTGTTTAAATTATGTCCCCATCACAATGTATGGCGACAATATTTTATTTGGAAATAAAAGTGCATTTTTTCCATTTTGCATCCATCACTATTTACAAGCTTATAATATAAAAAAAAAAAAAAAAAAAGTTTAGACCCGTAGGTAAATATTTACTTTTTTATGTAATGTTTTGTGTTTTTTTTATTAAACATTTTATATGGGTATTTTTGAGAGGATGGGATGTAAATAGTAATTTGTAAATATGTGTTTAGTTTTTTTTAACATGTAGTTGTAGTTTTACTATTTGGCCACAAGAGTTTGTTTACATTTCGTCACTCTAAGCGAAACATGTACGCTTAGAGGGGTGTAGGGGGACGGAAGAGGCAGAAAGAGCGAAGCTTCCGAGAGAAGCCATTGCTTTTTCTGCCGGGGGAAAGGGATCAATGATCGAGCACCATGTCCCGATTCATTGAACCCCGGGCTAATGAAACGTGGCCTGGGAGCGCGCACATGCGGCCTTTTGGACGTTTGCTATACGTTCAAAAGGCTTAAATGGTTAAATAACTTTTCAGCACTCTGCAACTGAAAAAGTATCAAAAAGTAGGTGAAAAAAAAAAAACCTGTCAAGATTATTCCAAGCGTTTTAGTGCTTGCTAGTGCCTTAAAAGGCATTTTATGGATAACTAAAAAAAAATTGTGAATATATCAACTAGTAGAAAATTTAGGAGATAAAGTAAATTAATGTTAGATATATGGATGATCAAGGAGATGCAAATATTTCTGAGATCATGCAGGATTGCGTAAATTTTGTATTCAAATTAATGCAGCTTGAAAAGTGACCAAAGTGACCAACCAAGTTCCACCAAAGTTTAAATGGATTGGTTGATTTTCAAACTGCATAAATTTGCTTAAACATTTTCATAATCTAGCACAGGGGTCTCAAACTCAATTTACCTGGGGGCCGCAGGAGGCAAAGTCAGGATGAGGCTGGGCCGCATAAGGAATTTCACAATCGTGGCGCATCGCCGCCTCTGCCTGCCCCTCTCCCTCTTCCTTCACAGAGAGGGGCGGGGAGAGGCGGCGATCTGTGCGGTGATTGACGTCAGGAGGGGCAGAGCTGAAGCTGAAAGCTCTGCCCCTTCCAGGAAATGCCGGCGGATTGCCCCCGGGGTGATTTGGGGGCTCTGCAGCCCTCGTTTAGCGGCGGGGATGCGGCAGATTACTTGGGAGCACTGAAGCGAACTATAAGGAAGCTTTTGCTGGCGAGGGCCACAAAATATTGTATCGAGGGCCGCAACTGGCCGCAAGTTTGAGACCCCTGATCTAGCATGAACTTAGAAATATTTACATCTTATTGTTCATCCCTAGTTAGATGTACAGTACTTCTTTACAGGCCCGGATTTTCATCACAGGAGCCTATAGGCACAGATGTCCTGTCACCCTAGACTGCACTCCATGAACTTACTAACACCCGCCAAACAACACTAAGTGTGCTGGCTGGTCCAGCTGTCACTTCTCCCTTAGTTCTCTTGCCAGTCAAAGGTAGCTACAGGTACGCCTTAGTATTAGGTAGCCAGAGACATCCTTGGTATTAAGTAGCATGCAGTACCCCAGGTATTAGGTAGCTAGAAGTGCCTCCAACTGAAGAGAGATCTGGTCATTGAAATGCAGAGACCTGGGTGAGTAACCTCTCATTTACTCTCTGCTTGGGACTTTAGATTGGGGACAGTGGCGTAGCAATAGGGGTTGCAGAGGTAAAGACCGCATCTGAGCCCTTGGATCAGAGGGGCCCCCCTCAAGCACAATATTAGCTCTCTACTGGCCCTGTGCTGTTAATAATCACTTATATAGATGCTTTAAATAGAAGTAATCATTAACAAACGGTTTCCCATTCCCCACTTGCACATCTGACACTGTGGAAATCCTTGGCAGGTTTTGGTGTGCCGTATCAATTGTTATGTATAGAGTGCTTGGGGGGCCCCATGTAAAACTTGCACCAAGGCCCATAGCTTCTTAGCTACGCCACTGATTGGGAAGGAGGTAGGAAGGCACTTTTGGAGGTGAATGAGCCGCCTTCAGGCACCTGTAGGCTGGTAGACAGTGCCTTATGGTAAATCCGGCACTGCTTCTTTATTAAAAATCTGTTTGAAAAAGTTTTCTGAAGACGGATGTGTGTCCCCCCCTCCATATTGATAAGAGTGCCATATTTTCACACAGACAGATTCCATTATGTTAGACCTTATGTGTGTCCAAAACAAAGGCAACCACCTTTCTTACATAGCTACAAGCTAGAATAGAAATGTGAAGAAGGCTTGTTTGGTAATTTTGGTCTTGCAAAATCACATTTCTATAAACAATCACAGTTTATACAAAAGATAGGAAGTCATGTTTTTGTAGATTTAAACCTGGAGTCTTTTTTTTGCCAAACGTTTTTGCAATTATCTTCACATCTTAAAGTTAACTGACATTTAGCAGTTGCCAGAAACAAGCTTTTCAGCGCAACATAGAAAACACAGACAAGACGGTCATCCGTAAATTAGAAAACAGTAATCAGATACTCGGTCACAGTCCTGGCTTCCAAGCTTTTTTGTTTAATTATTTTTTTAGTGTCTTGCTGCAGAGGCTGCAATATTATGTTGATTTATGAAAACTGGGTTCTTGCACAGAGAAAAATGCACAACTTCCTTCAAAGTAGGTCACTTCCTGTAGCCTAGATGATCTGACTGGCCAAGGTATCTCGAAAGCAGTATCCTTTAAAAACACAGTGACTAGGGGAATTTCCCCTATTCTGCAAAGTAACAGTGTGCACTGTTGCGGTGGCTATCTAGTAACAATGTTTAAAGGTAACCTGAGGTAAGAGGTATATGAAGGGTGCCAAATTTACCTCCTCTTAAACAATACCAGTTGTCTGGCTGTCCTGCTCACCTTCCTGACATCACTAGTGTCTGAATCACACACCTGAAACTAGCATGCAGCTTATCCAGTCAGAGCACCTGATCTGCATGTTTTGTTTAGAGCCTATAGCTAAAGGTATTAGAGACTGAGAAACAGGCCAACAGTCTGGCAATTTGGATTTTATAAAAGGAAATTAATCTGTCAGTTTCTTTTATAATGATCAACAATTCTACAGATGCCCACAAAAAAACAAAAAAAACAACCAGTACCCATGTATTATCTGTGCAACAGGAGTAACTAATGTTGCAGTTGTTTTGGGACCGATGGTTGAGTTCCCGAATCTAAAATAAAAAAAAAATAAAAAAAAGAAGATCTATGCTATGTTACCGCCACCTGATGTAGCTATGAAAAAGATAAAGTCAAATTGCATTTTTGTTTTCTCAAATAAAATGTAAATGTAAATAAGACCAATTTACTTGCTATGATAATGCCACACAAACTATTTCTACAATTTTGTGTTCTTCAATAAGTCTTAAATTATCAAAAATTACAATCTCCAAAGTAATGAGAACTGGAAGTATTTATTTCCAGCATCTGATCTCTGAACTGAAGTTGACAGTTCTGCTGATGAACCAAATGTCATATCTAGATATGTGACTTATCTAAATAAAGTCCATGTAATTTATTTTTCTGAATACCGATTTAAAAAATAAAAATGATATAAGAAGGGTGTTTTTCCGAGCATCTGATATTCTAAAATAACTGAAAAGCCATGTTTGTGTTTGAAAATAAAAATACAAAAAGACTTTTTTTCTGATTACAACAGCACAGAGATTTACATGTTCATTGCATTGCTCATTTCCTATAAGTGCATCTTTCCCTAATCGCAATTTCCAGCCTGTGTGATTGTTAGTGCAATCAAACACTGTTCCTGACGGTTTATGGCACAATTGCGGAGTGGAAAATGAAGGTTATTCGATCACATTGCAGTGCAATTTTGCATGCGATCATGCCTCCTAGTGGAAAAGGAGCCAGGATTTGGTGTATTTTATAAACTTTCTCCATCTCTTCCCCTCCTCCCTCCCCTATGTTGTACGACATAAGAAGCAAAGATCATAACAATCCTTGTGTCCCCTGCATGGCACCATGTCTCAGGAGAACTCTTGGAAACCTGGAAAGAGGCATGGCCAAGAACTTCCTCTTACCCACCCATGAGAGGAGAAGTGCAGATGGCACCATAGGAAGAATGTGAGGAAGGGAGGGTCAGATGCTTTTGTTTGTGCAAAAGGGTACCTGGCAATCCATCTGCAGAAGCAGCACCTGGAAGTCTGCGTGGTGACTAAACAATAAAACATTATAAAAGTAACCCCAACTCCCCACCCCAGACCACATTACAAGCCTGGGAAAAGCAGTGTTTCTACTACCTGGATGTGCAGGCACATCACCTTCTAGTGTTATTCATCAGTCTCAACACAGCAGTGTGACGGAGGGAGGCAGTGAAAAAGGCATTACCTAATTCGTCTAACTATTTTTTAAACAGAAGTCAGCAACAACCAATGGTAAGATTAGTGTACAATGGCGTCACAACAAGTCTGTACCAAGTGTCCTTTTTACTACACAGTTCAGGGTTGGCTTGATTACATTTCTCTGTGTCAGTACAGTCGTAAACATTAAATCTTGTCTATGTCACAGCTTTAAATCAAGCAATTTTACGGTCAGTAAACAAAGCATACCAGAAATATCATTCAACCTTCCTGAAAACCATTACATATTCAAATTTGTACACATGAACTCACTCTTGGATCAGACCATCTGTTCGGTGGATCAAATACACCATCATTTCTAGGAAGCAAAGAATCCCTTGCAGTAAAACCAAAATGTTTTCAAAGACCTCACCACTAAACCAGCTTACCAATACAGGCAGTACAGTTACAGGGGAACCTCAACTGTTACCGACACTATCAACTGCATTTCTGAAAAGACATGAGAGTATTGTATCAATGTAAGAAAAAAAATACAGGCACATTTATTTATTCCTAGTACATAAAAAGCACCAAGATATTCCAGTGCTTTCTATGGTACATTGATCTAGTCACATCAGTCTTTGCCCACACACATTACAATATACTACAGTATATAAATCTGCTTAGAAGATGAATAGCTTCCCTAAATGTTTATGCTGCACATATGAATAAACAAACCTCTGTATGACATTTTAGTCAGTTTCATTATCCAGGAAAACCGCTCCTTAACATTTACTTCCCAAAAATATACTTTTTCCGCTTTCACATATAGCAGAACAATTTACTGCTAAATAATTTTCCTTTCATATGTCCCGAGGAGTTTGAAGATCGCCGTTCTATGTCTTGTACGTGCATGACTATCATGGTTTGGATGTCACAGGATGCTGGCAATTGGCTACAGACCGTCATGCATGCATAGCGTGGTCCAATCTCTCTACATCAATTAAATAGCATTCAAGTACCATGTGCTTGCCACAGGATAAAACAAAAAGTATAAGAGCATGCAAAGCTGAATGTACAAACTCTGCTTATGAACCGTGTACTGGGTGCGGACATCTTTTCCCTGGAGTGAGGCTGGCAGCAGGATGAGCAATGCATCCAAAAGCGATTTGGCAAGGTAAAACAAGAATGGAAGACTATTTCATCTTCCTAAATAATGCAAAACTGCTTATTTCTAGTATGAAAAAAACAAACTACATACAGTGAAATACAGTGGCAGCTGAAAGTTTGTGATACGTATAAAACATTCTATGTTTTGTATGATTACAACCTAAATCATCAGATTTTCAAACCAGTCCTAAAAGTAAACCTAGTTACATCAATAAAATAAAAAATGATTATATTTGGTTCTGATTATGCATATCTTAGGAATTCGTATGATTATCTTATTTATGATGAAATCAGAGTGTGCTGTTTTCAATCATTGGCATGACAATCAGGTGTGACTGAGAGGCCCTGGTGTATTTTTAGAACGTGAATCCAGCAAAGCCTGATCACACATACAACGCATTTGTGAATACGTATCACGACTCAAAAGGAGTCTGGGGACCTCAGAAAAATGGTTGATGTCCATAATGCTAAAAAAGGTTACAAGACCTTTAAAGCATTAGGACACCACCAACCAACAATCAGATCGTGTACAAATAGAGGAAATTCAAAACCATTTACTTTACCCAGAAGTGGCCGACCATCTAAGATAGATAGAAAGATCCAACTGCAAGATGTGCAACAGTCTAATAGATTACAAAGAACCCAGGGTAACGTATAAGCAATTGAAGGTCTGTCTTACTTGGCAAATACTGATATTCATGAATCCACCATCAGCAGAACACTAACCAGCAATGTAAACTCAAAATGGGAAAGAATGCCCTAAAAACACCACACTAAACAATAAATGTAGAAAAGTATTATAAATAACCTTTATTTGAAACCATGAAAATTTAAAAACCATAAAAAAACAACATGGGTCTGGGGTCCACATTATAAATATAGGCACTGTAATTATAGTGGTCAGGAATATATACATATATAAATAATAAACTTTTGGGGTTCGCTCTTGATGCCAACAAAAATGAATATATACGCTGAACCTGGGTTGGGCTATTTGTGCTGGGGGGGGGGGGGGGGGATATGTTGTGAATTGTGTATATTGTATATATTTTTGTTACCACTACACTGTATTCGTTGAACTCTTGATGAAGCCCTTCAAGGTGAAACATGTTGAGTGGGGTATTAGTGTCAGTGTATATATGAGCATGTTTGATTTCCCCCAGTAGTGTAGGGTGTGACTCTTTGCTGGCATATATTTAGTTAGTATTTGGGGCAGCTTGCTTAACCACTAACTTGCTTTAGCCGCTATAATTGGTACCAAACCCCCATTTTTTTTATATGCCTGCACCTGTTGTTCACTGGGGATTGGGGAATAGCGACACCCCATCCCTGCTTCAAACAGCATAGAGATGGTGGAGGATCAACTAAGACCTCCCGGTTTCATTATCCCTATTTATAAGAAGTGACGCAGGTTCACACTTCATTAGGGGCACACCTTGATTCTTTAATACTCTCTTCTGGAACCCAGCGGTCCATTCTTAATAATAAGTTATAACCTTTTAATCTTTTGTGTACTTTTGATCTGATAAGAAATTGCACCGTGTGTAGACGTCCAAATTGTTTGAGATCAATTTTTTCAATAGATTTTGCATTGATAAGAACCCACAATCTATTGCAAAATCTATTGCAATCCGATTGGACCGGTTGCAAATTATCTAATAGATCAGTCTAATAGATCCGATCTGACAGAAAATTGTACCATGTAGATGAGGCTTTAGACTTAATCCGATATATAATTTTGCATATTTGTTTCCTTGTACATCATTTACAGACCGTTTGCAGGTGTTTTTAATTTGTAAGGAACAAAATGCATTTAAAGAGGGACTTTAACAAAAGATTGAACTTCATTCCAATCAGTAGCTTATACCCACTTTCCCAAGAGAAATACATTACCTTTTTTTCGAATAGAGGAATAGATCATCAGGGGGTCTGTATGGCGGATATTGTGTTGAAACCCCACCCAGAGTGTGATGTCATGACCAAGGTTCTGACAGTTGGCTGTCTGTGAACCTCATTGCATTGTGGGAAATTATGGCTTTTTCCAACTGCCAAGCAAGCAGTATCTGTGCTTAGAGCTCTCAGTAAACAAACAGTCTGTACAGATCCCCTAAATATGTCTCCACCAGTGATAAATTTCAGAATGTAAATCAGGGAGAGAAAAGATTTTACAATAGACAAACACTGACTAAATAATCTATAAATGAATACAGTAAACAATAAGCAATTATATTCATTATGCTATTTTCACTACAGTTCCTCTTTAAATTACTTTCTACTTATAAAAGATACATTAGACTCTAAATACAAAATATAGGATGACCATGACCGATATTTGTTATGACAGCACACGGTTTCAGAAATAAATATAGTAAAAGCGTAGTCTAAAAAGCCATTTCATTATTTATGAAGCTTACATAAACATCTCAGTGTTCCACCAACAAGCCGTTCATACCACAAAAATATTTAGCAATCATATTTTGTCTATATTTCTATGGCAATCATAGTGTTTTGACTAACTTTGCCAGTTAATATTGCCACAGCAGAATACTTCCAGACATGGGAATTTTTTTTTTGCACTTTCTAAGGCTTCTTACTTCCTGATCCTGATAATTTTGGCTACACTGCTATCAATTTTTCATGTCAATATCTATGAGAAAGCTCAAAGTGTGCCCACTAGCATGTTAAAATGATGTATGATGCTGATAAACACTCCAGGGGCAATGCTGAACAGCAGCGGCAATAAAACACTGTGAAAAGCATTGTATCCAGGGATACACTAAAGAGAAATGCAGCCCCATCATTCTTTAAATGACAGATTAGTTAATGAAGGTGTTTGACGGTTTGGCCTAAGGGAAAGAAAACAACACTGACCAATGCCACCTGTCACAGCTGAGGGATGCCAAAAGAACATCTAATCTGGGTGATCACATGTTTTTTTTTTTTAACGTCTTAAGGCCTGTGTAATTAGTTGAAGCCTTTGCTTCAAGCCTTTGCCTGATCTTTAATTTACTTGTACTAGCCTGACTTATGTAAGAGTCTGCCCAAACGACTCTCCTTATTTATTAACGGGCATTTATATTGTAAAGAGCCTTGAGAATCAGGATTGTTGTATGCAAGTGAAAACCATAAGTTTAGTCCAGCAAGCCATATTTCAGCTCAACATACAAGCAAGCCATGGCAAAGATGTTTCAAATATACAGATGACGTAAAACTAGTTTGTTTTGATGAACAGGATTCTATTTTCCATTTTTTTTTTTTATCTTAATAAGTGAAAATGTAGACGGTAAAATATCTCATTTAAAAAATCCCACTGTAATAAAATAGTAGCTAAAAGTCACAGCCAATAACGAGCAGTTCCAGCCAACAAAAAACAGCTATCCCACATGTAGGAGATCATTCAAGGCCCTTTCACACTGGGGCAATGCTGTAAATTTACCGCACCCCACCGCAGCCTAATGTAAGTCTATGATGTAGTTCATACTACCCATTATGCGCTACACTGCACCGGAAGTGCCCTAACGCGTGCACATACCTAAGCTCCTGCAGCGACCTGCAGCGGAACGGAAGTCAAGTCTATGGCAATATGCATGTCTTTAAAAAATACGCTTCCGGGCAGGTCATCGATTGGACAACAGGAAGTGAGCGTCACTTCCTGCTTGGCCAGATGCTACATGGGGATTAGTGCACACTAACGCGGTAATCCCCAAAGGCCTGTTTTTTGCGATGTGGGCCAGCAAGTAGTCTGTAACCAGCCTCAAATGAAAAAAGTTGGTATGGCTGAACACTGTGCAGGCTTAAATCTGAGCCATTTTCCAAAACAAGGCTGCCATTATCCTCATTGGGGTTCCCAACAATTGATGGACTTCCTGGTATGGAACTGCACACATATCTCCTCCTGTATTATGCAACAACCTTTGCCTAAATGCAGAGGCCAGGCCAAGGTCACATGTGAGTGAGGTAGATCAGCAAATAGTTATGAAATTGAACTTTTTTCTGACATTTGGGGGACATTTTTAGGAAAATCTAGCAGCACTGGTAGGGGGATAATGTCCAGTAGGACAGGTAATCCAGTATAAGAACTAACGTTAGTGACAAAATGGTAAAATGGCTGTAAGCTAAAGTCAGAAATCCCAGTATAAATCAGATCTTTTCTAGATGCCTGTGAGTGGTGAGCAGGCACCTGTAAATCCCTTTATTCTTTCCAACAAGCACTGGAAACATTGAAGCGGACCTGAAGATGGGAAGAAGATGAATAAAAGTTTCACTTACCTGGGGCTCCTGCCAGCCCCCTACAGCCGCCCTGTGCCTGCAATGTTACCAAACGATCCTCCGTTCCACGCCACAACTGACTTTTGCTTCTGGCAGTTGCCGTTCACTGCACCTCTGCGGCCCTGACCCGTCGCTGGGAGCGTATTGCACAGGCATAGTAGAGATTCTCTCTTATTGCGCCTGTGCAGGATGCTCCTGACCACGGGAGTGCATACGAGGATGTCCGGCCAGGGCTGCGCAGGCGCAGTGGATGTCGTCTTACAAGTCAGCATGAAAGAGAGCCGAGGCAGGGGAACGGAGAATAGTTTGGAAACGACATGAGCACGCGACGGCTGCAGGGGGCTGGCAGAAGCCTCAGGTAATAATCTGCAGGTCCGTTTTAAGTCCTGATGTTTTCATGATGCTAATATCGCGTTACCATAAAGAAGCCAAGTTTAGGCCTGTCTCTGCACTCCTTGCACCGCACTACTGGACAGATAGGTTATTCTCTCCATAGTTACATGTTCACAAGGAGGCACTAAAGGAACTGTCCTACTGGTATAGAAGATCACTGCATGTGGCCTATTTCTTGGGCCAAAGGTGTGCGAGTATGTGTGATTTAGGGGTCTCAACTAGGGCTGCACGATTTTGGGTAAAAATTGAAATTGCGATTTTTCTGTCAAAAATTGTGATTTCGATTTTTTTTTCACGATTTTTTCCAAAACAAGCTTTAGCACTAAATTCACAATGTACCCCTGAGCTTGAACAATAGTGTGTGAACTGTGGTGTCCGGCAGGGGTCCCCAACCTTTTCCGGCCCAGGGACCATTTTCTGACCAAATTTTTTCTCTGGGGACCGGGGGGGTGGGTCTTGGAGGGGGGGGGGGGATGGGTGGCATCCTAGTGTAGTATACAGTACCGTGCACAGCGGGTTTTGGGGGGGAGGGGGGCGTGGGTGTGGCGGAATAGCTAGCATAGTTGCCTCTGTACAGGGAGTTTAGTTGCCCCAGTATGGCTAGTATAGTTACCCCAGTATAGCTAGCATGGTGCCCCAGTATAGCTAGCATAGTGTCCCAGTATAGCTAGTATAGTGCCCAGTATAGCTAGTATATTGCCCAGTATAGCTAGTATAGTGCACCAGTATAGCTAGTATAGTGCACCAGTATAGCTAGTATAGTGCCCCAGTATAGCTAGTATAGTGCCCCAGTATAGCTAGTATAGTGCTCCAATATAGCTAGTACAGTGCCCCAGTATAGCTAGTATAGTGCCCCAGTATAGTTAGTATAGTGCCCCAGTATAGCTAGTATAGTGCCACAGTATAGCTAGTATAGTGCCCCAGTATAGCTAGTATAGTGCCCCAGTATAGCTAGTATAGTGCCCCAGTATAGCTAGTATAGTGCCCCAGTATAGCTAGTATAGTGCCCCAGTATAGCTAGTATAGTGCCCCAGTATAGCCAGTATAGTGCCCCAGTATAGTGCCCCAGTATAGTGCCCCAGTATAGCTAGTATAGTGCCCCAGTATAGCTAGTATAGTGCCCCAGTATAGCTAGTATAGTGCCCCAGTATAGTTAGTATAGTGCCCCAGTATAGCTAGTATAGTGCCACAGTATAGCTAGTATAGTGCCCCAGTATAGCTAGTATAGTGCCCCAGTATAGCTAGTATAGTGCCCCAGTATAGCTAGTATAGTGCCCCAGTATAGCTAGTATAGTGCCCCAGTATAGCTAGTATAGTGCCCCAGTATAGCCAGTATAGTGCCCCAGTATAGTGCCCCAGTATAGCTAGTATAGTGCCCCAGTATAGCTAGTATAGTGCCCCAGTATAGCTAGTATAGTGCCCCAGTATAGTGCCGAGTATAGCTAGTATAGTGCCCAGTATGAATAGCTAGATACGCCGTACGGTACTCGATGGGCGGATCCAGTGGCAGAAGCAGTGCATATATATGATGCTAATGAGCCGGGCAGCAGAGGGAGGAGAGCCCAGTCCGGAGCGGCGCTTCACACACAGCTTCTCTAATCGCTGGATAGCGATGGTATGACGGCAGCGGTAGGCAGAGCTGTACTAGAGCGTACAGCTCCGCCTACCGCCTCAGTCATTCCATTGCTATCCAGCGATTGGAGAAGCTGTGTGTGAAGCGCCGCTCCGGACTGGGCTCTCCTCCCTCTGCTGCCCGGCTCATTAGCATCATATATATGCACTGCTTCTGCCACTGGATCCGCCCATCGAGTACCGTACGGCGTACCTAGCTAGAACTGTGTGCCGCTCTGCACTGGACGCGCCTCTCACGCCCCCGCTCCTTTTAAACCGAAAACCGCCGGATACAGACGATCCCCAGATTGTCTTCACAGGAACCGCGGTTTTGGTTAAAAACCGAGAAATCGTGCAGCCCTAGTCTCAACCATAAGTTAATGGGGGGGGCCTATACCCAATCACACTTCTTTCATATTAAATGCCGCAGACAAATGTAGGGGCACACGCTACCCCCATTAATGTGCTTCTGAGCTTACAGCAATGCAGAACATAAATAACAAAATAATTCATAGCTAGAACACATTCCAATGTATCCAGGATAAACTGGTGCCTACCCTTAGAGTCGCATCCAATGAGTTTTAGGAAAGAAAAAAAAACTCCAGGTACTGCTTCAAGAAGAATCCATACATATAGGAATTCAACAGCACACAAAATATCCTTTTCCTTAAATGTAAAGCTCTCTATTGTTCTCAAGACTTTAGTAGTATCTTTTACCGAGGAAGGGAGTATTGCAACCTGAACTTTTACATTTTCATCAATAAACGGTCCTCCTCTTTCTAGAGAGCCGTCTACTGCAGCTACTATTGGGTGTCCAGGAGGACCTTCTCTGTTCTTATGGATTTTTGGTAGTAAGTATATAGAAACAACATTGTATTATGTACTTATCAATTTAGAAAAATGCTCTTTCCCGTTTATCTATGGAAAACAAAAGTTTGCTTTTTTAAAACAGAACGTATTTGCAATTATTTAGTAAGAGGGCTTTTTGGTCCATTGTAGCCCCTTACACGCTCCTAGGAGTTCTGGTTCACCAAGAGCTTGCTGAGTACTCTAACCCATTTCTCTATGAAACAAAAGGCATTCTTTATTTTGCAATGACATTCTCTCACCATTATTATGACTAGAAATTCATTTTAATCTAGTTTTTATCTATAGGTCTCTGCGGTCTTAAAATGTCTATGAACCTCCTCTAGAAATATTTGCAATCCTCACAGGACAAATTTGCCTCTCTTACCACTCTCCTTTATTATACATCGATCGGTTTCACTTAACTTTTTGAGGGTCAACCTCTCCATTTTTGTATCCTAAAATTATTCTTAAGATCGTCACCTTTTACACAAGGGAGTAGCATTTAGCAATTTTTCAGCCTCCCTGACATGCACCATACCCTTTAGGTGTAAGTGTGGATAAGTGAGAGGAGTGATCATGGATAAGTGATAGCTGAGGGCTCTCTATTTAGCAATTATTGGATTGCTTCCCTTTATGCCTCATCTATGTAGAATTGCTTTTAAGGGGTGGTTTGGTAGAAAATGATGTGGGATGGGAAGCAGAGGGTATTTATTTTTGCAATTTCTAATTTTTTAAATTAATATCTTATTCCTTGTGAGCATGGTTCTATGTTTCTTGTGCAGAATCTGTTTTCAGGACTATCCTGCATTTTACACGCTAATAGGGTAATGTGGTTAAAGGGACTCCGAGCATCTCTCATGGGCATGCCTTTAAGACTCCGACCAGTACTGCAAAGTACTTAAAGATGCATACCGTTCTTTAGCTTGTGCTCTCCTCTTTCATTTGATGCCTGAATTGCCGTTCTACACCAAATAGTTTTCGTTCGATTTCAATTTAAACATCGTGGCTGCCATCTTGGCTATTTTATAACTTCCGGGTCACCCCTATCTTCTCAGTTAGAGAAGTGCATCACTGAATGAAGCAGGAAGAGGAAGTGACACGCGTGGCCATTGCAAGAGGCTCCTCCAGAAAGGTCATAGCACCATTTTGTTGGAAGTCATCTGTCTTAAAGGCATGTCCATGAAAGGTGGTCGGAGTTCCTTTAATATCCTCTTAAAGAGACACTGAAGCGGAAAAAAAATGATGATATGATTTGTATGTGTACCACAGCTAAGAAATAAAACATTAAGATCAGATACATCAGTGTAATTGTTTCCAGTACAGGAAGAGTTGAGAAACTCCAGTTGTTATCTCTATGCAAACAAGCCATTAAGCTCTCCGACTAAGTTAGTCGTGGAGAGGGCTGTTATCTGACTTTTATTATCTCAACTGTTCCTGGACTATTTACTTTTCCTCTGCTAGAGGAGAGGTCATTACTTCACAGACTGCTCTGAAAGACTCATTTTGAATGCTGAGTGTTGTGTAATGTGCACATATTATAGAATGATGCAATGTTAGAAAAAACACTATATACCTGAAAATAAAAGTATGAGAATATTTTCTTTGCTGCTAACCTTCTAGTAATTATTCATAGTACACAACCAATTCACTATATCATATATTTTTTTCGCTTCAGTGTCTCTTTAAAAGAGCCACAATTGAATGGATTATAAATAACCAATAGGGCTATTGCAGGACACTCTGGTTACCAAACATTCAGCACTTGATGGACAATATAGTTTACACATCTACTGTATATTTGGCATGGAGATTTCTTTTGACATAAAAATCCATCCCAGTCTGTCTTGGGTAGAGGACTTGATTAGTGGGTGTAAAGTTATACTGTATATCCAGTGGTTCTGAAGGTGTTTTTAGGCTTTCAGGGACAACTTGCATATTTAGCAGTGATACATGGTGGGAAACATTATATGCTCACTCCAACCTGAATAATCACAAATACCTTCTGTTTTAGGAAGAGGAATGTCTGTTTTGCATCGCTTGAATAGATTAAATGACAATTACTTTGCAGTGCTAGGCAGTAAATGGACTGTCACTGCAGCTGTGGGCCTTTGCTGCGGCCTTGTGCAATCCCTGTAATCCAATCAGGACTTTCATAGATAATGCACACCTCAATTCTATTTTACTTACCTAGATCTCAGGGTATATAGGCTCAGTTTACATTTATGACTACTTCAATCTGACATAACATTCCCATTTCAATAATATTATTCATAATGGGAAACGCTCCGTTTTGACATAAAGGGCAAAAAAAGGCAATCCTTTACAGAACAATCCACTCTACCCCAATAGAGAAATCGGCAATTTAGTGAAATAACACAAACGTAAATTACCGAATAACATTTCCATCTAACAGAACGACAGAGCCACCAAACTTGTGAGATGGATGACAACTGGTCACAGCTGCAGTCAACTGGATGTCAACCAATCACTTAGAAATGCATGAGGTCATTGTAAGCACTTCATGGGATTGAAGTTCATCGTAAGGACTGGGAAAAATGATGGTATAACAGCTAGTGTACATGGACATCTGATATCAACTTCAAATCCCACTGACGACTGAATGACGATCTGAGTTCAATCTAACATTTCCGAAAATCTGATGCAACGGAGAGCAAACATATTCCTAACTCATGGCAAAATGATGCCACTGATGCAACTGTAAGCAAGCAACACAATATGATATTGTAGTTAGGTAGGTCCCAGAGGAGCATCATCCCCTCACAGTGTTCTTATAATATTACTTATCAGATACAGGCAAGATTTTTCTGTGGACCTTTCTGTAAGTGATGACATACAGGACAAAGTGATGACAGCCTGCATGACCTCCACTGTTCCCCTTCATCATCGTATATTGTAAGGATGCAGTATTATTACATTTAGTGCAGTCCATATGCCTTTTAGAGTGATTCTCATTTCTTGCCACCACTGAGCAGAAATCTCATCTAAGTAGACACAGCTTGATCCAAAACCTACATAACATATTTTAACCCCCCCCCCCCCCCCTTCTGTATAAAAAATGATTTTATTGTATTATTTTCCAAGGGATATAATCACTATCACAGAATCAAGAGTTGTCACGTGTGGTTCCATTTCAAGTGAACCCACTGTGAAAATAAGCTGATGAGATAAATAATTGTATCTATCCTCCTACTCTGAAAAATAACCTTTTTATTTTTTTCAACAATTCTTTTTATAGGGAAAAGTAATTCAGCAGTACAGACTAGACAGAGAAATAACCTTTTTGCAGTTTTAGATTTAAAAACTGAAAAAGTAGATTTAATATGTTATTGTCTCTGTTCAATGACAGTCTTTCAAGTGCCCCAGAGTAAAAATACATCAACTATCAACCTTTTTTTTTACCTAACACCTGCACTCATAAGCAGTTTTGTACCAGGCAAGAGTTTTATGGTTGTAATTCCTCATCAGTGAGGATTACTGTAGAGTCCAACTAGATCCAGTCTGGAGAGAAACTGTCACATGCGTACGTGAATTTTAACTCTTTCAAGCACACAAAAAAAAAAACACAGAAGAAAAGGAACACAGCCTAGGTATGGTATTTGAATGCTTGCCAACAGGGCTGTGGAGTCGGTACAAAAATTATCCGACTCCAACTCTGACTCTTAGTTTGTGAAACCACTGACTCCAGGTACCCAAAATGGCTCCGACTCCTTAGTCTAAGGGCCCGTTTCCACTAGCGCGAATTCGCATGCAGACAACGCATGCGGATTCGCATAAGCAATACAAGTGGATGGGACTGTTTCCACTTGTCAGTTTTCATTTGCGTTTTTATGTGCAGGATTTTTCTGCACGGTAGACCCTGCAGAATTCGCCTGCGTGTGGAATGCAGGCGAATCACAGGCAATGTATTTAATAAGGAAATCGCATGCGTTTTTTGCATGCGTTTTTTCCCGCGATTTCGCATTGAAAGTAATGTAAATTGACACAGGCAGTGACATTGTTAAAATCGCATATACCCTGCCTATGCGAAATCGCATGCGAAATCGCGGCAAAAAACGCATGCGGAATCGCATCCGCATGCGATTTTGTCAGCGGTGATATGCGGCGATTCCGCACCGCACTAGTGGAAACGGGCCCTAATACTTACTAAAGCTGTGGATTTGGTACAAAAATCCTCTGACTCCGACATTTATGAAACCACTGACTCAGACTCCAGGTACCCAAAATTGCTCAGAATCAGACTCCTCAACTTCACAGCCCTGCTTGCCAATGTACATACACAAGTCTATCTTATGTCACCTTGGCTACACTTGAAAACATGAAGTGCTGTGACCTCTGAGGACTGATAGAACACAGCAGTATAGTATCAACGCCATACAATCTGCTAATTTATGTCAGTTTAAAATTGCATGCGTATCTCAGAAAAAACACTGGCGAGGCTTAATCTGTCGTTCCATAAAAATGACATCCTTTAGGCCTATTTCCACTAGTTCTGCATCAGTTTTTTTGCATCCAGATTTCTGGATGTGGCTATGGGAAATGGTGCATGATGCAGAAATCTGCAAACCGTGTTTAGTGGAAACAGGCCCATAGGCATTCATTAGTCAGTTTTTCTGCATCCAGAATCCGCGTGTATTGGAAACAGGCCCTTAAAAAAAAAAAAAAAAAAAAAAAAAAAGGCTTTTTGATTAGAGCGTTTGCTAGTTAATTAGATTCGTCTCAGCACACTTTGTCCCGAATCATTTTAAACTGAACTGCATGTAACAGGAAAATAACATAATCCCAGACTTGACATATCATATGCTATTAGACTTACACTGACCAGACATCCCGTTTTACCTGGGACACGTCCCAGGTTCCAAGGTCCCTTGTCCCAGGCTGCAATGTGTCCCATGTTAGGTAACACTTTTGGCCGCCGGGTGTCCCAGCCGTGGGACTCTGTGGCTGCACGAGGTAATGTTTGCCTCATTTAGAGTTTGCGGAGTCGGAGTAATCCTTCTGCATATCATTTGTCGGAGGTTAACGGTTATTGCAATTCATTAGTCAGAGTTAACGGTTGCTGCAGTTATTTGATGGTCATAGAGACTGCATTTGCTACTTTGGGGCTATTGTTGCAGCATTTGGCATTTTGGGGGCTCATGATTATTAAATGGTATGCTAATACTGTAGCATCAGCAGCTTCTGCAGATTTCACGCACAATCTAATCCAACCATAGTCATAGTGTAATGTCCTACCATATTATTATTATGTATTTATGTAGCACTTGCATCTTCTGCAGCACTTTACAGAGTACAAAGTCATGTCGTGGATTGACATCCATAATGTAAATTTCCCATTTCACCACATCATTGCGGGAACACTGCTTTCTTATGTGTTTGGGGAACATTGCCTTTAGGATCACTTTGCCTATCTGCGTTAATGGGAGGAAACTCTGGGACACCATCTCAGAGTTACATTACAGTGCGCTCTGCAAACACTATGTCATGGACATGCCCATCTCTCCACTGCGGTCATGTACACGCACATTTCTTGGCGCCGCACTAGCACCGACCCCCCCCCCCGTCCCAGGTTGCGCTGAGAAAAATCTGGTCACTGTATAATTAGTAAGTGGAGGAAGCAAAGTCGTCAGTTACCTGCATTATCATGACATCCAGAAGGACAGCCTGTTCACTTAAAGGAAAACAAAAATCAATGAGCTCTAATTCTTGCTGAGACTATGCAAGGATGGGACAAAGAAGACTGATTTTATTGTCAAGAAAAGCTAGGATGATAAAGAATGTACTATTCTGGGGGTAAAGCCACAACATGAAAGAGGATTTCAAGGCTGAAGTACAGTGCCTTGTTTGTGAATTCCATAAAACAAAAGCCTATATTGATCTTTGCATTTATTGGTGATTGTCATGCAAACCATTCTTGCAGAAATCCTCTGCTCTGTTTCAATTTAGAAATGGAGCCTGAAAAGCTCTCTGTTAAGTCGGGGTCACACTGTACACTTGTCTGCATTCGTTTGGGTTTTCTGAGCAGAAAACGCATTTAAAGCAAACCTGAAGCGAAAATAAACTTATGAGATAAAGGATTGTATTTGTAGTACAGCTAAGAAATAGAACATTAGAAGCAAAGAAAAAAAATCTCACTGTTTTCCAGCACAGAAAGAATAAAGAAACGTCAGTCATTATCTATGCAAAAGAGCTTCTCTGAGCTCTTTGACCCAACTAGGGTCGAATACAGTCCTGAAGCACTTAGACAGCATTATCTCATAAATGTATTTTTCCTGCAGGTTTGCTACTGAGAACTCATGTTAATCAATGGGGGGGAGGGGGGAGTGCTAGTTCACACTTGAATGTGTTTTTCTGCACATTGTGTGCGTATTCTCTATCAGTTACATGAGCTGCTCTGAAAAAACAAGTGTTCATTTTTTGGCATACAAACGCACATGGTTTGTAGAAAACCTGTGCAGAAAAAACATACACAGAAAGCTGAAAGAAAAGTGTGACCCATGCCTAAGGGCCCTTTTCCAATGAAAATCGCAATCTATCACAAACGCACTGCCACAAGCGTTTACCGGCGATGCGTGTAGGGTACTGAAAAACCTTATACAAGCCAATCACAATCGCATAGTGCGTTAGCAATTTGTCAAAGAACAAAGCACAGCGGTGGAAAAGGGGCACGGTGATTACATGTCAATTGTGGTACCCTTGCAATCGTAAAATCATGGTGACCCAAAACCGCAAATTCCACCAGAGTAAAAGGGTCCCAAGTGCCACACTTTGGTGAGGGTCACCCCATTCATTTTGTTTTCTTGTCTAGCCCTGTTCCCACTTTAGGGAAACTGAAGTTTGCAGGGAGTGAAAATACAGTGCCATCTCCATACCCCTCTGGAACAAAAGCACCGGGGTCTTAATTACAAAAGAGTGCATTCCCTGCATAGTTACCTACACTGTGCAGAAGTACCCAGGTATTCGTAGGTGTCCTAACTCTGGCCCTGTAACATGCATAGTGCAGACATGCATACATTCATTGCATCAAACTTATCTAAAAGATTAGGAGCACACATCCTGATGTCTTCTCCTGGGACAGATAGTGCATCAGACTAAGCTCACAAGGGAGCTAATGTAATGTATCCATCCATGTCTGTCCCAGGAGAGGACATCAGGATGTGTGCTCCTAATCCCTAAAAAAGTGTGAAAATGTGGTATGGATCAAAACAGATTGGTTGAAATGGAATCATATGCCATGTAGCGTTTTTCAATCTGACATAGTGTGAACTGAGCCTTACTGTGCACTGATCCTAATCTTGTAAACTTGCATTTAGGAACCCATGGATCTACTCACTCTCCATGTTGTGAAATAAGGAGATAACAGCCCTGTGAAAACACGAAAACCTTTGCCTCACTGATAATTCCAACACCTGGAGGACTACAGTAATCTAGACAACCAGTGTAATCTATATCCAGTGTAAGTCCAACTCTAATCATTACGGGACCTATTTCTGAGGATGGGGATCTGCAGATGTTCAGAAAGTTGCTGCTATTTCAGCAGAAATAATCTCACTTTTCAAGTCACCATAATTAGAAAAGTGCTGATGAGCCTAAATGCTATAGATGATTGACACATTTGTAGAGAATGCCAATTTCCGCTGATACTGCCGGTAATTATCTGCAATAAATTAATCACCATCTTTACAAAGTGGCAAGTAGTCCGGTTGCCATTTTATAAAATTCCCAAATAACGATCACTGCCTTTTATCGAAGGGGATCTCACAGGCTTCAAACAGAGCAGGCTGAAGAAGAGGGGGGTATTTGGCACAGATTGCTTCTTTAGGTCTCGATTTTACATCTGTGCTTCGGGCAATGCAAGTGCCGTCACGACACACAGCACTGCGTTGCGCTACAATTTTCCCCATTGCACCGCGAATGCACAGAAATGCATGCAACCAAGCATTGCAATTCCACGTTTAATTACAATGCATGGATGGGGACTTCAGACAGTCTATGTACTTCCGATGTCCATGCAGATGGCTTCATTGTGCATTACTGAAAACACAATCAGCAGCACAAACACAAGATGTAGCAATATAAAACTACAATTCACTCCAATGGGCCAAGTACTGCTACTTCTAATAAGAAGTTTAGTTAGTTACAGGCAACCAGTTACTAGTTACTCCGCTGAAGTAAATGGAGCTGCAGAGTACCATTCAATTACCAATCACCTGTGACCAAAATATGATTGCCTGTATAAATCAAGAGTTCTAAATTCTGGCAATTCTATTTTTAAAACTAGAAAACACATACACAAAAAGGCTATTTGACTTCAGATAGCTGTTCTTTATAAATAGGGCAATACATATATTGGAGGGGATGTTAATAAATACCTCAGCAGCACATAGTGCTGTAAAGTCTGATGCCTCTACAGTTCAAGGGAATTCCAAGCTTGGCAACAAAGGATCTCTCTGACTCTCTTTCAGTTGACAAGAAAAAGTATGAACTTACACCGACTTTGAAAGTTAAACTTCTGTTAAAGAAAATGAAGAGCATTATACGCAGTCCTCAGCCTTTTCTTTAGTTTAACCAATAAAGAAAAGACAGATGCCAATGCATAATTCACTGCATGGAAATCCTTTTAAGATGCATTCTGGTGGACTGAAAATAAAAATCCAAACCGAAATAAAAAACAAATGCTAGCATCCCACAGCGTGATCTGACTAAAAGGATACAAAGGGTTTTAACCACTTCAGCACCACAGGGTTTTTTGCTTAAAAAAGAGCAATTTTCACATTTTAGTGCTCCTCCCATTCATTCACCAATAACTTTATTGCTACTCATCAGATGTAAATGATCTATATCTTGGTTTTTTTGCCACAAATTATGCTTTGTGAGGGGGATATTTGCTTTTAGTAATTATGTTATTATCTGTGCATTTTAAAGGGAAAAATGAGGAAAAAAAAGAAAAAATGCACTATTTCTCCATTTTCATCCACTATAGTTTTCAAATAAACAATGTTACCATAGGTAAAACACACACATTGTATTTGCTAATTTGTCCTGGTTATCTCAACATTTAACCTCCTGAGCGGTATGGACGAGCTCAGCTCGTCCATCACCGCCGGAGGCTGCCGCTCAGGCCCTGCTGGGCCGATTTCCTTCAAATAAAGTGCAGCACACGCAGCCGGCACTTTGCCAGCCGCGTGTGCTGCCTGATCGCCGCCGCTCTGCGGCGATTCGCCGCGAGCAGCGGCGAAAGAGGGTCCCCCCAGCCGCCTGAGCCCTGCGCAGCCGGAACAAAAAGTTCCGGCCAGCGCTAAGGGCTGGATCGGAGGCGGCTGACGTCAGGACGTCGGCTGACGTCCATGACGTCACTCCGCTCGTCGCTATGGCGACGATCTAAGCAAAACAAGGAAGGCCGCTCATTGCGGCCTTCCTTGTTTATTCTGGGCGCCGGAGGCGATTGGAAGAACGCCTCCGGAGCGCCCTCTAGTGGGCTTTCATGCAGCCAACTTTCAGTTGGCTGCATGAAATAGTTTTTTTTTAATTAAAAAAAAAACCCTCCCGCAGCCTCCCTGGCGATCTCAATAGAACGCCAGGGAGGTTAAATAATGTTCCTAGTACAATGTATGGTGATAATATATTAGTTTCTGGTTTGTGTTTTTTGTTTTGTCATTGTACTCTATCAGTAATTAAAAGCCCTTATCTTCATTATTAACAGTAATACACTCTCATGGCATACATATTTTAAAAGCTAAGTCCCTAGGGTAACTATGTATTCTCTTTTCAATGCTGTCACTTTTGTTGTTTTTACAAGTATTTATTTGGGGGTATAGAGTACATGAAAATAACAGTTTTATTGCTTTTCATTCAGTTTTCCGGTAAAAAAAAAAAATCACATGACTTATTCCTCAGTTGTCAAACACCACAAAATCTATTCTCTCACTTGTCACGGTTAAAATGATACCCTATATACATAATCAGATAGCTTATTGGGCATACAGCACACTGTTTACCACAAGTAGGCCTGAACGATTTTGGGAAAAGATTGAATTGCACGATTTCTGTCAGAAATTGCGATTTCGATTCAATTCACGATTTTCTTCAATGTGCCTCATCCAGATCTCCTCTGTGCAAAGGAGGCTGGGGGTGGAGCTGTGATTAATCCTAAGCCTAAAGGCTTCATAACTGGCCAAACTCTTGACTGACCGGGACAGTATAAAAAAAAAAAACTGAGAAGAACTGGTGCTATGATCATTGAGTAGTTATAGTTTAAACCTCATATATATTAACACAATTTTTACTGTCCTACTCCAGAGGTAATACGTAATAAGGTATTGAACAGTAGTACCACACCTAATATGTCTGCCGTCTGCCCAGCTGATGGTGTGCTAGACCAGGAGTGTCAAACTCAAATAGACAGGGGGCCAAAATTGAAAAAATGTGACCAAGTCAAGGGCCAACGAGGACCGGAGGGGGGATGGGGGGTTATTTCACCTGTCCCATTTTTCTCCATGCGGCACATATTACTGTGTGTGTGTGGGGGGGGGGGGGAATAAGAGTCATGTCACAGCAGTAGTGGGGACAGTTAATGTTAGGTGTGGAGTCGGTAGGGTGAAGTTAAGCCCAGGGGCGGTAGGGGGACGGGGATTTGCGCTGATACACACGCACACACTTAATTCTCCATCTCACAGCACTCACTGACACACAGCTCCTGCAGCACACACTAATATGCACAATCACACTTCGAGCACTTCACCTGCAGCACACACTTACATGCACACATACACACCGATATGCACAAACACACACTCCTCCTGCAGCACACACTTACATGTACACATACACACCAATATGCACAAACACACACTTCTCCTGCAGCACACACTTACATGCACACATACACACCAATATGCACAAACACACACTCCTCCTGCAGCACACACTTACATGCACACATACACACCAATATGCACAAACACACACTCCTCCTGCAGCACACACTTACATGCACACATACACACCAATATGCACAAACACACACTCCTCCTGCAGCACACACTTACATGCACACATACACACCAATATGCACAAACACACACTTCTCCTGCAGCACACACTTACATGCACACATACACACCAATATGCACAAACACACACTCCTCCTGCAGCACACACTTACATGCACACAAACACACCAATATGCACAAACACACACACTTACATGCACACATACACTTCTCCTGCAGCACACACTTACATGCACACATACACACCAATATGCACAAACACACACTTACATGCACAACACTCAATGACACACACACAGTCACGCACTTCAGTCTTGCCTGCTGAATCTCCCCCATGCTGTGCAGATCCACACCTCTCTCTGCACTTCCAGTGACGACTTCTGGAATGGGGGAGGAGGGAATTCCTTCTCTGCTCCCTCTGCTAGCCACCGAACTACTGAAGGACGGGGAGGGGAAAATCAGACCAGACACTAGCCTGGTTGCCTAATGATGTTGATCCAGGGATTTTATCTGATTGCCATCTGGAGTCGGGAAGGAATTTTTCCCTTTAGGGGCTAATTGGACCATGCCTTGTAAGGGTTTTTTCGCCTTCCTCTGGATCAACAGGGATATGTGAGGGAGCAGGCTGGTGTTGTACTTTGTACTGGTTGAACTCGATGGACGTATGTCTTTTTTCAACCAAAATAACTATGTAACTATGTAACTAAATTGCCTTGTAAACAATCATCGAAGAAAACGACTCCTGTGAGCTGCCAGAGGGAAAGAGAGCGAGAGCCTGCGCTGGGCTAATGACGTAGCAGGAGAAGGAGGAGGCACTAGGCGGAAGTAAAGATACTAATCTGCCGCGGGGAGTGAGAGCTGCTGAGTCGCAGCTATTTGTACACAAAGTTGCGCACAGCGGGAGATGGTACAACACCACAGCGGGAGGGTACAGGATATCGGCAAAAATCGCCGCTTTGGCGATCACGGAATTGTTGTTTCCGTGATCGCGATTTCGATACAAAATCAATAAATCGTTCAGGCCTAACCACAAGTACGCCTATCTACTCCCCTGAGCTTCAGATGAAGTTTTGTGGGGAGTAGATAAGCGTAGCAAGGGTTTCAAAGTGGTTAATGTTAGTGCTGTCCACAATTCTACAACTGAAAAGAAGACAAATTATGGATGGTAATACAGTAGTACTATTCATCTGTACCAAACAATTATTAAAGGATATTTCTGTAAAGTCATGTCTGATCCACAATCCAAATGAACGTTCTATTGACCTGCAGACCAAGTTTTTGACAATGACAAGTGTTTCTAGTCTGCTTAGGAGGACATGTGCTGGTCAGCGTATTTCTCCTTTAGAACAAATAACTTTGAGAAGAGTACCACTTTATCCCAAAGAAGGGCTGCCAATAGCAGAACTGGAATATTACCTTTACTGTGCACAGTTTTCCCTACCTGAAAGCTGAGAACCACTCACAACTAACAGACTGCGGTTTAATGACTATGTGAACTCATATTCTGTTTGCTTTACCCTCAACCAAGAGACTGGACAAATCATTATTTTTTGTACACAGTTATCTCATCAGAGACTGTATGCACCAAGCTGAGATCAGTATCTACGGTCAGATTACCAGTAAGATCGGAGTTCCGCTTTAAGGTTGTATCTGCACGTCCTTTACATCTTCCTTGTATCCATGGACATGTTTACTGTACATTTCTAGCATACAGTGGATGTTTTAAGTACTTGTCTTTTACACTTAAGGTCATGATCTACATCACTATTGTTTTTTTGCACTACATTATACCACATAACCGAATACAGATCTATATGTGTAAATTCACAGATGGACCATTGACAAACTCCAATATACCACAACCCCTCTAAATATATAACAGGTTATGTATTAAAAAAACAATGGTTTAATGAACGCTCAGAACTGAAGGGGGTGTGGCAGCTCAGCAACTGCTGCACATGTCTGCCGGTAAAGATTTCATCTCATGTGCTACACTCTACATTTAAGGTTGTATCTGCCAATGAACTTACGCTGCATAGATGCTTGCATCATCTGTCTGTTATACTAATGCATATCTTGGATTACGGTTTAAGTACATGGATGGCAAAAACAAAATGTTCAAGTACAACAGAATTCAATAAATGTGTCCTGTTTGTTCTGTGATACTGCAGATGACTTCATCTCGAGTGCAATAGCTGTACCATTAGTTATCTCTTTTAATTGATACCTTGGCCAGTTTGAATTCTATTACCTTTACAGATGTGACAGACTGAAGTCAAAGCCCCAGTGAATGGTGCTCATTTTTGCTATTTTTGCTATAAGCAACAAAGACATCAAGAAGAACAGAGCCATGCTTCAAAAGGCCACCATGGGGAGGTTATTGGGAAAATACGCTGAATAATTCTGGGCTTTCCATGAGAAAAATTGTAATTATCATCTGGTTACTCATAAGGAAACCAAAACAATCATCACTTAGATTACTGAAAATAAGTGTACAGTTCTATTTTACAGAATGTAAAAGTGGCCATTATTTGAGATTTACCAGTAACTATGTGGCATGGTCTACAAAAATAGGTGACCAAAACTCCATTTTAGTAAGACTCAGGGCTCTTTCACATTACCAAATGCATGCACGAACAGATTTCGTGCAGGCGTTAGTGACCTGCGGCGTGACATCGGGAAGTTGCAGCACGACCCAGATTAGCGGCCGTAGTTCTAATTCACCCTACGTGAAAACGCTGGGGCTTGACGATGAAAAGCTCCCAAATGTGTTACAACGTAACGCTTTGGAACGCTTTGTCTAATGTGAAAGTTAAGATGAAAGTCAAACAGACTTGCATGTTACCTTTCTAAACGCAATCTAGGAGCGATACGTCAAAACGCATGGATCGGCTCTGGATGTGAAAGAGCCCTCAGCAATGTTAAAAAACAAACAAACAAAAAACACTTGTTTAAAGGGTGCCCAGTAAGTTCTTGAAAACACAGTGGCACTCTAAATAGAATTACCTCTTTCTTACCGTGATACTTAGAAACCGGTATTCTTGGTACCAATTTATAGATCTATCACACAAAAATTGGGTGTTTTATATTGCTAGAGTGACCTATTAGATCTCTTAATAATGCATACTGATGCCTACTAGTCAGAGAAGCCTTTCCGCTTGTGACCACCGAACTGGGCAGCAATGACCATAATAAGAACACCTTTCTAAACCAAAATGTCTCCAATTAGATGCACATACAGCCTTATGGTGGCCACTAATGATTCAAAAAAATGTTTTGACCAATCTTACCAATTGTATGTAGAAAAAAAGGTAAAACCGTGAATATTTTGAATGGATACTTTAGGCAGCCCCTCGTTTTACAAAGAAATGGTAAGATTGAACAAATAAGATCATTACTGGCCACCATTAGATGAATTTGCTCAAGGAGACATAAACAAGTGTCTCACCAATCAGAGCATGCCCCAGGCCACATTCTTGTCCCGACAGTTTCTTTGGCTAGAGCCTTTAAAGCACACCAGAAGTGAGTGGGATATGGAGGTAGACATATTTATTTTTAAACAATGCAGATTGCCTGCTATTCCGCTGAGCCACCGTCTCTAATACTTCTAGCCATAGACCCAGAATAAGCATGCAGATCAGGTGTTTCTGACCGACGTCTGACTGGCTTACCCACATGCTTATTTCAGTTGTGTGACTCAGATACTACTGAAGCCAAAGTGATCAGCAGGATGCCAGGCAACTGGTATTGTTTAAGAGGAAATAAATATAGCAACCTCCACATACCTATCAGTTCAGATGTACTTTATCTTTGACGTCTGCTCTGGATAATATAAGACCAACCTGACAGGTAAAATAACTAGAGCAAAATTTGAGCAATTGCCCAGGACAACCAATCAGATTCTATATTAACAGTTGAAACCTGATTGGTTGTTTGGGCAAATGTACCACTTTTGATCAAGCTTGTTATACATATACCTGGATAAATCAGGTGCTTTTAGTGAATGTAACTATAGTGCACACCTGCTGACACAAGTGTGAAAGGACCACACACCGTGCGGAAGCCATCAATCACAATCCAACCTCACTTGTGCTCGACATTCTCCAAAGAGCACTGTATTATTGATTTAAGTACCAACATATTCTGTGGGGCTGTACACTGTATGCCACTCAATTCTATATCCCATCAGTAGGAATTTAGTACAGGCAGCTTCAGCTGTAAGGGGAGAGGTTTGCAAGCGGTCCAATGCTCTGTGAAGCATGTCACAGTTGACTGGGGTCAGAATGGTGGTTAGCAAATCTGTGTGCAGTCTTTCAAAAGGGTTGTCATCAGGTGTGGTTGGAAATGAAAGTTGACAGTCCTACGTGCTGTTGGTAAACAATGCCCTGGCTGATTATGTGTGAGATCTCATAAAAAGGGACAAAATCAATACTGCATAGATTAAAGGGACACTTATCCTATACCTTAAAGCACAACAGAAAGAAGAGGGATAAGGAGGCTGTCATATTTACTTACTTTTAAAGCATTAACAGTTGCCTGGCTGTCCCGCTGATCCTCTGCCACTGATACTTTTAGCCATAGGCCCTAAACAAGCATGCAGCAGATCAGGTGTTTCTAACATTATTGTCAGATCTGACAAGATTACCTGCATGCTTATTTTTGCTGTCATTCAGACACTACTGCAGCCAAAAAGATCAGCAGAGCTGCCAGGCAACTGCTATTGTTTAAGGAAATAAATATGGCAGCCTCCATACTCTTCACACTTCAGTTGTCCTTTAATGGGCTCTATTCATAAAAAAAAGTTGTGGCGGAAAAACTCCTGGAGGGAAAATACCGCAGCGGTATTTTAGACTTCTGGGTGGTCATTCAAAAAAATGTTGGCAGCTGCGATGCAAGTGCGGAGATCTCCCGCTGAAGGCTGGCGGTAAACTGTCGGAAGGCATGCGGAAACACTTACGCCGGCAGAGTCCCTCCGTGCACTGCTCTCTCTGGGAGGTCTGTCCCATTCACTTGTATGTAATCCGCAGGTTTCAAGGAAGCGGTATTTCCCGTCCACATACCGCTTCCTCTAATCTTTATGAATGGCCATTTTGTTACTTTTTTCTAGATAAAATCTAGAAAAACACCGCAGAAGGCGGAAATTTCTTGCTCTGCTGGGGGATTGTAGATTTTCATGCGGGAACAGCTTTTTTGAATGCCCACTTTGCTAAATGCTCGGGAAAGTCCACTGTTTTGAGCGGAAAACTTGCGGTAAGGTTTTATGAATAGAGCCTAATGTGTCACTTACAAAATGGTAGTAACTGGAAATGTATTCCAACTGGAAACTATCACTTTACAGCTGATCTCATGTTCCACTATTTCTCTATATTTCCGTTAGGCCTACAAAGGAAAGCAGGGTGACAGGCATTTTAATGGCTAATGAACAAAACAACTGCATACCCATCCTCCTTGCTCTTGGATCCAGTTCTGAAGATGTCTATTCAGGTAGTCAGTCATCCATCCCACAATGGCATCCACCAGTGGAGACATCTCTCGATTCACACTTTCCACGCACATGACACCTCCAAATTCAAAGAAAGCCACAATACGGCCCCAGTTTATTCCATCATGAAAGAGCTCCTCCACCACAGCAGCAAAGCGGAGACGAACTGTGGATGGGGTCAGATGGAGAAGCCCCGAAATATGTCTAAAGTCCTGCTGGTACATAGTGGAGAACTCGTCTCCAGCACGGCTCAGCGTCTGAAACAATTCTTGGGGTACAGGTTGTAAAAGAGTATATTCATCAACATCATGATGATTATTATCATCTACTCGGTGACTGGCATCTTGAGAATCATTCCAGTCTCTCTGGGAAACATACAATTCTGCCTGGGGTAAAGGGACTGGGGAAGCAGCAGACGCAGTACTTCTAGGAGCAGCAGGTGCATTGTCTTGGGAAGGAGCATCACTTGAAGTTTCATTCTCTGAAGGGAAAGCAGCAGGCAAGTCTACAGCGGGAGGATGTCCAGTTGAATCTCCAGGTGTAGCAGACACATCTCTACCATTAGAAGAATTATTGTTAGCAGCAGAAGCTCCTGGGAGTTCAGCAGATAACTGTCTCCCTTCTTCCCACTCATAGCCCCTCTGTGACAGCTTATAATGGATGTACTTAACCACAATCTCCCGATGATCGTACCCTCCTCTCCTGGGATGAGCCATTTTTTCTTCCAAGAATGGCTGGCAGGAAAATGATGATATAAAATTGAACAATAATAGAAAAATATAATAAAATGCAACCTCAACTGAATCACCAAAAATGACCACAACTGTTACGCTGTAGTTGTGTGACTGGAGCTACTATGATGCGCTTTCATTCTTCATTCTCGGTGCACCCCCCTCCTCTTCCTTCCAGTAGAGTTCTGTAAATTTATTGTAATTTCCCTCTTGGTGTTTTCATTGCAAACGATTAAGGGGCATTCCCTTCTTCACTCTGAAAGACAGAATGCATTTGATTTACGCCTGTGTGGGCTTTCCTTGCGTGTCATTAACAACTTTAAAAATGTGAATACATGACTACCATGGTAAAAATGAAGAAAAAAACATGACTTTCTAATTAACTGCAGTGATGCAGTAAATGCTAATACCCTGCTTTCATAGAAATACACATTAACATTGCTAAATAAACATTTTATATTTCAGATTTCACCACATGCATTGGTACATTTGTGCATACACACTTAAACATTCATTCAATATACTCACTTGCTTCCCCAAATATGGTTCTGCTGTAGGACTTCCCTGTTCATTTGAATCCATGAAATAACTTCCAAAAATGTCCAGGTTATATGGCCTTAAATCATCAGGGTCAACTGGATGCATCAGTAAAAGTGCCCAGATGTCACACAAGCATCGCTGTAAAACAAATGCTTCTGTGGCCACCCAGGCAACCCTGGAGCCGAAGGGAGAACCCAAACGCAATTTTTCTCCTGTGATCCGTGCTCTTGCAGCAGAGCGTGCACTCCCATTAATTCAGTGCCTTGCATACGCCACACACATATGCTACACAGCCAGGGCAACGAGATCCAAACCCCTTTTCAATGAATCCAGCACAGGCTGCAACAAGCTCGGTGCAGTAACAGATATCCTGCAGAGAGCCAACGTGGAGAATGCTTAGGTCTGTGTGTAATTCAGTTTCTTTTTACAGTGCTTCCTTCCTTCATCTTGCCTATAGTATAGTAGTGTGGAGGCGGGACACGGCTCTGCTGCTCGCTAAATTCTCTCCTGTGTGTGTATGTGTGCAGCAGTGTGTGTGAGCTGGGCGGACTGATTGCCTTCTCTCCAGTGCAATGCGCATGGCAGTACAGCGCACTCTACTGGGAACACTCCAAATTGCAACTCGCTCTATGTACTGAATGTGTACTTTACATCCTCCATTCTAGTAGCTTATGTATTATTATAATTAGCTCCGATAAAATGCTAGATTTTCATTTTTAAAACAGCATAATGGTTATAAAGTCACAGCCTTTCCAAACATGTAATAGGTAATGCAAACTTCTTTTTTTTCTTCTCTGGGTTTTAGTTTTAGCTATGGTGAAAAAGTAAGAATCTTTCAGCTGGTTCACACTTAAAATTGTAGAACGCAGTCACGATTGATTAGTGATTGTGGTTTTGCATTGCAATTTTTAGCGAATGCACTTTGCGATTTTGTTTGGGGAAATAGAATTGCGTCATGTTTGTTTTATGGTGGCACTGCACTAGCGATTTGCCAGTCGCCATAAAACTGGGGAAAGGGGCAATTTACAAATGGGAGCCTGCAAAACTTCCCTTTCCCTCTACAAATTACCGTTGGTTAAAGCAAACCTGAGAAAGATTGTGACCTAAAAAATAGATAGTCACCTAGGAAGAGGGCAGCCTTTTCCATGTCCTCCTCCAGACTATCACTGCTACCCAGGATCCTCTTGAAGTTTCCTTCCACGCTCCCTGCACCAGTGGAGCCGCTCATGAATGTGCAGGTGCAGTATGGCTGTGCTCTTACGTAGCGGGGAGCACAACCATGATAACAGCCATCATAACATATCCAACAAGGTCTTGCTGGATATGTTCCGTCAGTCCACGCTCGTCAACAGTGGGGGTGAGGAGGACAACAGTGGGGGTGAGGAGGACAACAGTGGGGGTGAGGAGGACAACAGTGGGGGTGAGGAGGACAAGAGGCTTCCCTCTTTGTAGGTAAGTAGTATCTGTTTGTTAGGTCACAATCTGCATCGGGTACTCTTTAAGGACACCTCAATGTGTGCTCAGGGAGGTGGAAGTAACTACCTCCATGCATGTGGGGTAGGCTTCAATAATAAGGGAATGCTTAAGGTGCATATAAACATACGACAGTTCTCCCACAGGTGGCCAGTAACGACTGCCTCAGGGGGATGTATCGTGAGTATAGTGGCCCCTGACCAGCCGCAATGCTTGGGCGGATCAGCTTGGCCAAGAGTATTCTTTCCCTCTCCATCTTTTTACATTCTCTTGTACCCCTCCACCAGGGACGGATCTAGAGCAAGTTGCCCCAAGTTGCGCCTGGGGCAAGGTCAGGTTTTGGCGCCTAAACTGCCATTCCCCATCCAAATTTTTCCGCCTTTTTAAGAATTCAACAAACTGCGCCTGGGGCAAGAGACCCGCTTGCTCCCCCCTAGATCCGTCCCTGCCCTCCACAGCAATAGACTGTATTGCTAGCCTCAGTACAGAGTACATTTCCATTGACCAGCACCCATACTTAATTTTTTTCTTCAATTTATTACCAGCAGTGGAACAGGCAAAATCAGTGTAACGCAGTGTCATGCCAAATTACGGTCCAGCAAACACAGTGCATCTGGGTACAACCTCCAAACTGTTAAGATCTGGCCATAACAACTGCATACAGTAAGCAGCACCACATATAAAGAGGTTACATGTCACATTACTTTCAGTGGCATCAAAATAAAGCCAGTGACAGATGCTGGCCTAGTACTTGGGCAATGTCATGCCCCATTTCAAGCCAATAGTGCACAAGCCACAGCGGATTAGCCCAGTGAGGATATAATTGTTTCCCTCTCCATCATTTCCCCTCCGTCATCCCTCCTCCCCCCACCATAGCAACAGATGGCATTGCTAGCCCCTGTACAGAACTTGATGAGGGATCGAGTCCCGATCTCTCCCGGGCGACATTACGTGTACATGTGTATGCAGCTTCTAAAGAATAGAAGGGGGAAAAAAAGATCAAATAAGAAAAAAAAATAATAATGTACAGCTGAAATTGCCTGAAGAAGAAAGTATAGCATACAAAAAGAAGATGACATCAGAGGATAAAAAGAATACAGATCAGAAGAATAAAGGATGCAGCTGAAAAAAGGGGAATCTGTTTACCTGGGACAGGTAGGAGATCTCAGGGCTCCTTGTTATTAAAGATGTCTTCCATGCTCCCCCCCGAGGGTACCAACACACATTGCCTAGCATGCATGGCCGGGCCGAGGCGAGAGAGGCTCCAGCCTCAGGGCGCAGTGTAGGAGGGGGCGCACAACTCACTCAGCTTTCATTCCCCTATTGTGTTTGAAGCAGAGAGAAAAAAGAAAAGGGGATACATGGCAGTGACGGCAATCCAGATAACTAGAGATTAAGGTGTTGGGGGCCCTGGGGAGCCTCTTAGTCTAATAGCAGTCAGTGTGTGATGGCTGGGGTGGGAGCGATGGAGGGGCACACTTTGGTGTCTCAGCCTTGGGCGCTGGAAGGCCTTGTCCCGGCTCTGCTAGCGAGGCTAATGGTGGGGATGAGCTCCTTGGTCAATTTTGCATATTGTCTCCATTGTTATACCTCCAGGAGTACAATTACTCCCACCTTTTGCTGTCCACTGATGCGCACCTAGTTCCACAGCAGAGAAGATTGTGTCATATAATCTCTCACCTTAGTAAATTAGGGTCACTATGCATTTATTGCCGTCTATCTACCTAGAGATTCCACATCTGCTGACATCACAGGAAGTGAGAGAAAATCTCCCTGTTGGAGCACACACATCAGCGAAACACAGACTTCTTCCCGGTTTATATAAAACTAAAATTAACATGTTTTGCCAATAGTAGACAAGTAGAATGAATATAAATTGATGTAAGAGTCAATAACGCCTCATCCAGCCACCCCATCCCTCCTCTGTCCTGAGAACGGTGCATCTGACTAATAACGGTAAGATGCAATATCATTACATATGATATACTCTATTTGCTATCAGCAGACATACTCTACTGGTACATAATTAATATATTTGATCTACTGATATCGCCCCAGCTTATTGGACTGACCCTATAACTGGCTGACAAGAGTAGAAGGATGTTGTAGCATCAATAAGGCTGTAATATACTGGATTTTTACACCATAAGATTTTAACCCACCGTCTGTCACAACTATATGACCTGGAGTGATTTTCCTCTGAAGAAGTGGTTGCTCTTGGGGCCGCAAAACATGCATTAGGCTAATTACGTCAGGATTATGTGGCATATGGACTTTCACATTCTGTGTCATACCTGAATGTTGATCTTAAGGTTAATTAAAAGCTACCTTTTACTTGTATATTCTAAGGCCTCAAAACCCTCATTCACTTTTTCTCTTGATCATATTACGTACTTGAGGGGTGGCCATTTCACAGGTCTTATAAACTATTGTAATATTGACTTTTCCATATGTGACCAAACTTTCTTCCTGTAATTGAGAAACTTCAGATTTTTGGAAACACAGCCTTATAACCTTTCCTACACTGATTTGTATAAACAACCACTGCTTTAAGATCATTGCTGATGTCTTTCCTCTTTGGCATTATGTTAACACGCACCAGAATGCTACAGGTCAGCAAACTTCCACACCTTCTACTTTTATAGAGATGGTCATACTTGCTGATGATCAGTTAATCTTCTGCATTTGGTTAGCACTTGGCTGCCACTGGTGTTCTTAATTCCTATGGAAGCGGTAAGGCAAACTTATGTTGGACACGTTGCCTCTTCATTGGTCATTTTAAAATGACATAGTGTAATATGGCATGTGTTGTTGTTTGAGTTTATGTATATCCAATTTTAACACCTGCTGAAAATCAGATAATTTTATTATGTCTTGATAGATAAAACCTTTAAATTGAAAGTGGTAGTGCTTTCTTTTTCTCATGACTATGTATTATAGTCTGCGTATTTAGCTGGTCTGTAAAGACACAGACACAGATAATTACACATTTCAAAGTTGATATGGCTAATATAGAGCCACTTCTTTATCTGTATATATGTTTGAATTTTCGTATGTGCTTTAAAAAAAAAACATACAGTTTACACAGTGTACTTTTTTGAAGTGTTAATTGTAGTAGACATTTTTTTTATGCCAGAATGATACTGAAGTGCCATTCTGTGGGGTGATGATCAGTTCACAGTACAAACTGGAATAAATGTTTACATCAACCAATCAGGTTTCAGCTTTTTTTTTTTTAAGGACAACTGAAGCGAGAGAGAAGTATATGGAGGCTGCCATATTTATTTCCTTTTAAGCAATACCATTTGCCTAGCTAGCCTGCTGAACCTCTGCTTCTGGTCTACTTCAGGCACTACTGCAGCCAAATAGATAAGCAGGACTGCCAGGCAACTGGTATTGTTTAAATATAAATAAATATGGCAGCCTCCATATTCTTCTCACTTCAGTTGTCCTTTAAGGGTTCTTTGAAAAAAAAAATACTCACCTCCTTGTTTTCAGTCATCTAATGCAGTATTCTGAGAGTCCTTGCCCTGCTTATGCATCATCCTGGGAGTCAGAATTGTACTTGTTGACTTCACGTGAAGGGAAATTCCAAAACAGAGAAATCAGGTAATCATTATCAAAGGAAAAAAGAACAGTATTCTCCAATGCTATCCCTCTAGTATCATCAAAAGTGTAGGTTTGTCCTTTGAAGTTAACATATAAGCCATCATTTGTGTGCTGTTATACCAGTGCAGTTTTACCTTTCTTACTTTAACATGTTTTCCTACATTTAGAACATAAGCAATCTTAATGAAAAACATATAGATGTGTTTATAGCAGATTTACTGCAGTACATTCCAACGGAATTACCTCACCACTTTCTGGAACACAGTAGGATTGTACATTAAGAATCAGAACACCACACACAGCTATGTGACTGGCTGCGTAGGCGTGTGTAGGATCAGTGTACAGAATGAAGCCAGCTCTTATGAATGAGCGGTAATTCCCAAAGAGCCCCCAGCAGCGGAAAACAGAGAGGAGGAGGAAGAGTTATGACCTGCAGTCAGTGTGTGTGTGATGTGAGCGTTGCTGGCAGGGAGGAAAAGGGAATAACCTGAAAAACGATCGGTTTCTCCCATCACACATCTTGGTATAAACAGAGGACGACAGGCATGGGTGACTGCTCACTTTACATGTGGGTGGTGTCAAGTCATGTTGTGATGGAATCCCACAACAAACCCTGAGCATGTGTGTCACAGAGAGGATGTGCATACTAACAATCTGAAAACTACCCACTGCATTTTGCAAACTTCAAGGTCACTCAAGAACAAAGACACTTTAGAAAAAAGCAGGACATTATCCTTTTTTTTTGTGTGTGTGCAATTTTATATGCTCTATTTATTCTATAACTATCACCAAGTCACAGAACAGAGCCCTTGTATTATATTGTAGGCTGCCATGTTGCGGACCAAAGCATGGCATAATATTGTAGTGGATAGTGATCTTGCCTTGCAGTTCAGGACACTATCTGCATGGAGTTTGTATGTTTTCACTGTGTTTGCACTCTTCGGCCTTTATTCACAAAGCCGTGCTACCTCATAGCACGGCCGCGCTATGCTTCGCGCCCGTTTTACCACGCATAAAACTTTACGCGCGTTACAACATATGTGTGCGCGCGTTCACGCGCCATGTGAACGCGCGCAGATGTTTGTTATTGCGCGTGTAAAATTTTATGCACGGTACAACGGACACGAAGCATAGCGCGGCCGTGCTATGAGGTAGCACGGCTTTGTGAATCAAGGCCTTCCTCTTACTTACTTCCTCCCTCATTACAAAACATGATGCACATAAGTTAATTGCCTTACCCCAAAATTGGCCTAATGGTGCCCATACACAGTCCGATAAAACATTTGAACATTCGACCAAAACAATCGAATTGAATGAAAGTCGAAAAGTATTTTATTTTTTTATCAAGAAAAACGAATGAATATCCAATTTTTTTCAATAAAAAATCAGATTATTTTTTCAATAAAAATCCCATCGGACATGTTGGGTAAATATATTTGATCTAATGAAATAATCAAACAAAATTATCTCATTGAAAAAAAAATGAAAAAAATTGTATAGGCACCATTAGATTAAAACAGTGATGCATGTCTGTAGTAAGGGTTAGGAATGAGTCCCTCTGGGGGACAGTTAGTGAAAAGACAATATATACTCTGTAAAGTGCAGCCAAAGATGTAAGTGCTATGTAAGTACAAAATTGATAAGAATTACATTAATTTAATAACCAGTGGAAGGCCATCCGAATTAAACTAAGCCCTGATTGGCTAAGGAATCCCTCGTCCAGAACAGTGGTCCAGGGTGCCTCCTCTGGTTGTCTTTTTTTTTTATTTCACTGTTTAGCCAAATACAATACAGTATATATATATATATATATATATATATATATATATATATATATATATAGTGGGTTGCAAAAGTATTCGGCCTCCTTGAAATGTTCCACATTTTGTCATATTACTGCCACAAACATGAATCAATTTTATTGGAATTCCACATGAAAGACCAACACAAAGTGGTGTACACAAGAGAAGTGGAACGAAAATTATACATAATTCCAAACTTTGTTTTACAAATAAATAACTGCAAAGTGGTGTGTGCATAATTATTCGGCCCCCTTTGATCTGAGTGCAGTCAGTTGCCTATAGACATTACCTGATGAGTGCTAATGACTAAATAGAGTGCACCTGTGTGTAATCTAATGTCAGTACAAATACAGCTGCTCTGTAAGGGCCTCAGAGGTTGTCTAAGAGAATATTGGGAGCAACAACACTGTGAAGTCCAAAGAACACACAAGACAGGTCCAAGACAGGTCAGGGATCAAGTTATTGAGAAATGTAAAGCAGGCTTAGGCTATAAAAAGATTTCCAAAGCCTTGAACATCCCAAGGAGTACTGTTCAAGCGATCATTCAGAAATGGAAGGAGTATGGCACAACTGTAAACCTACCAAGACAAGGCCATCCACTTAAACTCACAGGCCGAACAAGGAGAGCGCTAATCAGAAATGCAGTCAAGAGGCCCATGGTGAGATCTACAGCTCAGGTGGGAGACTCTGTCCATGGGACAACTATTAGTCATGCACTGTACAAAGTTGGCCTTTATGGAAGAGTAGCAAGAAGAAAGGCATTGTTAACAGAAAGCATAAGAAATCCCATTTTCAGTTTGCCACAAGCCATGTGGGGGACACAGCAACCATGTGGAAGAAGGTGCTCTGGTCTGATGAGACCAAAATTGAACTTTTTGGCCAAAATGCAAAACGCTATGTGTGGCAGAAAACTAACACTTCACATCACTCTGAACACACCATCCCCACTGGCAAATATGGTGGTGGCAGCATCATGCTCGGGGGGGTGCATCTCTTCAGCAGGGACAGGGAAGCTGGTCAGAGTTGATGGGAAGATGGATGGAGCCAAATACAGGGCAAACTTGGAAGAAAACCTCTTGGAGACTGCAAAAGACTTGAGACTCGGGCGGAAGTTCACCTTCCAGCAGGACAATGGCCTCAATTCACTAAGATCATGCTGGAGATAATAAGGCAAGAGAAAACTTACCTCCACATAAGAGAGAGTTATTTTATCTCTTCATTCCTTAAGTTACCTCCTCTGTAGTTAAGTTACCTCCTCTGTAGTTATTTTACCTCTTCTGCAGTTAATTTACCTCCTCTGTAGTTATTTTCACATGCAGTTAATAAACAGCCTGTCTTTAACTCTTCAGTTATTTTAAGGATTGAAGAGTTAACTTAAAGACAGAAGAGTTAACTTTAGGTTTGCCTGAGGTAAAATGTTTCCTGAATACTACATGCCTTATCACCATGGTAACAACTCTAGAAGAGTTATTAAAGACAGGAGATAAGTTTAGTGAATTGAGGCCAATGACCCTAAACATAAAGCCAGGGCAACAATGGAATGGTTTAAAACAAAACATATCTATGTGTTAGAATGGCCCAGTCAAAGTCCAGATCAAAATCCAATCGAGAATCTGTGGCAAGATCTGAAAACTGCTGTTCACAAACGCTGTCCATCTAATTTGACTGAGCTGGAAGAAGAATGGGCAAGGATTTCAGTCTCTAGATGTGCAAAGCTGGTAGAGACATACCCTAAAAGACTGGCAGCTGTAATTGCAGCAAAAGGTGGTTCTACAAAGTATTGACTCAGGGGGCCGAATAATTACGCACACCCCACTTTGCAGTTATTTATTTGTAAAAAATGTTTGGAATGATGCATGATTTTCGTTCCACCTCTCACGTGTACACCACTTTGTATTGGTCTTTCACGTGGAATCCCAATAAAATTGATGCATGTTTGTGGCTGTAATGTGACAAAATGTGGAAAACTTCAAGGGGGCCGAATACTTTTGCAACCCACTATATATATATATATATATATATATATATATATATATATATATATATATATATATATATATATATTCAAGATGACAGCTAACCAAACCTAGCTTATTTTATAAGCTTGCAAAAAAAATAAACTTAAAATTTAAAAGGGGCCCAGAAGTCATTCATTGGAGCAAAGACTGGGAATTTTTGTTGCTTTGGTAGTATACAAATGGGTGTCGCTTTGGGCAACCACTGTCTGAGTCGGCGGAGCACTACCCGTTTTACCTTTGGATT